>NW_020799106.1:10178345-10210472 GCF_003259725.1 Athene cunicularia | reverse complement strand
GGTTCAGTCTGGAGAAGAGGAGGCTGAGGGGAGACCTCCTGGCCCTCGGCAACTCCCTGCCAGGAGGGGGCAGAGAGGGGGGATGAGTCTCTGGAGCCAAGGCCCCAGCGCCAGGCCCCGAGGGAATGGCCTCAAGCTGCCCAGGGCAGGGTCAGGCTGGCTCTGAGGAAGGATTTCTGTGCAGAAGGGGCTGTTGGGCGTTGGAATGGGCTGCCCAGGGCAGGGGGGAGTCCCCGGGATCCCTGGAGGGGTTGAAGAGTCGGGCTGAGCCAGCGCTGAGGGATCTGGGGGAGTTGGGAGCGGTCAGGGTGAGGGTCATGGTTGGACTGGAGGAGCTTCAAGATCCTTTCCAACCTAGGTGATTCTGTGATCCTGTAATTATGTGGAAAGATGGTTCGGGTGAAGACAGGTCACCAGAGAGGTGGGGGAGATCTCTGTCCTCAAGAGGAGGACATGTCAAAGTATATATTTGTTTGAGGATGCTGTTGTGGAAGGATTTCAGGAGGAATCTCACAGTCTAGTTTTGGATTTGTTGGTGCCTCTTTGTGTATTGGTGTTGCAGTTGGACAACTGGCACTAGGCAGCGTGGGATTAAATGCAGTCTGGCAGCAAGTGGATAGCCATTAACTAACATAGAGCTGGTTAAAGATGAGGGGAAAAGCTTGCCCTACTGCCATGCCCAGCCACAGAGGAGACGTGGCAGAAGACCAACACGGTTATTCTGGTTACTCAGCCAGTGTTGGGTAGACATCTTCAGTAAAAAATGTCACATTTTTAACAGAAATTGTACCCATCATCTTTGTTTTGCTTTCTAGTAGACTCATGGTATATAAAGTTTTTGAATCGCCTTGCTGTCTTCCTTTTTCAATCTTTTTTTTTTTTTTTTTTTTTTTTTTTTTTAATTTCAGTAACGAGCACTTCTAAATACCTTTGGCATCAAGTAATGGCATGTGTTTCCTGTGACTTCTCATTTCAAATAAAGTCTGAAAATGTGAACTGTACTTTAAATATATATAGCTAAGACTTTACCAGTCAGTAGCCTTGCTGGAGAAAAAAAAAAGGGGGGTTGTGTATGCCTGAGTAGTTAAAAACCTGATCTTTTTATTTCAAGTTTAGGTATTTATCAATGCAAAATACCACAGTAAGAAGTAATAATTCACATGATGACCACCACATATAAGTAAAATAGGTCAGGCAGGATCAGCTTAATTTCCGCGGTAACTGCTTAATGACTAGTGGAAAGGGCTAACTTGATGTGTAAGTGCTGTTTCTTTACATTTGTTTCATGGCTGGGTCTTTATTGGTCTGAAATGCTGGGGTTTCAACCCCAAGCCCCAAATTAAGGTTGACATAGGGGTGATTCCCAGAGCCCTTCCCAAAGCGGGGGTGAGTTTCCCTTTAGGCTTCCCCCCAGGGTGGGCCGGCCTGGCCGGGAGAGCCCCTGGGTAAAGGAGCCCCAGGGGTCCCGCAGTCAGTAACCCAAGGTCAGGTGTCCCACCTGGGGATAACAGCTGGGACCCCTTGCAGACAGGGGTAGTGTCTGTCTGTGAGGTGGGTGCCCTGTGCAGAGTTCCCTGCTGGGGAGGGACCTCCCGCCTCCTGGGACTGGGCTCCAGGCAGGTCTGGCTTTTGTAAACGTGGGCTGTGCGGAGATTCAGTCTGTGGCTTCCTTGGTCTTGTGTGTTTGGCTTGTTGACTCGGTTGTCTCCCGTCCCTTCTATGGGAGACTGCATGCCACCATTTATTCCACCCGTTGTTGGTTGTGCGGTGTCGTTGTTGGGGTCAGTGGGATTGATGTCAATTCTGTATAATCTGACTTGTTTGTACCCCCAGCGCTCACCCATGTACTGACTCTTTTGTATCAAATACAATTTGGTTATTGGTTCATCTTTATGCTAGGCCTAATAATTGGCAAAACATGGGCTTATTTTTACAATGACCTGTTGAGCATGAAAATGACAAACAGCAGTTACAGGCCACGATAGTCCACTGTCAATCTCCACTCTCCATTAGAATTCCGCACTGGCCATATGGGGCTGTTAAAAGGAGAGAATGTCTTGCTGCTGACCCCCTGGCTCTCTAGTTGATGAATCAATTTATGGATCAGGATTACAGAGTCTCCATTGGTGCGGTATTGCCGTTGGTGCACAGTTGTAGTGGCAGTGGGCACCTGTTGTTCTTCAACCCTCAGCAATCCCACAACAGAAGGGTCCTCTGATAGACCAGGTAATACAGACAGATGTTTAATTCCTTCTGTTTCCAAGGCAGCTAAAGCAAAAGCCCACCGATACCCTTTTGGGTCCTTTCCCGAGATAATCTATGCCAAGAATACATGGACCATCTGGGCCAGTCACAATGGGGTGTTTTTCCCACTCTTTTCCACTTAGGGTCACCTCAGGCTCCAATAGAGTCAACTGTTGAGATCCCCCAGTCACTCCTGAAATACAAGTGGGTTCTGCCCCTTCAAAATTTAACGGCATTAGGGTGCATTGGGCACCAGTGTCCACTAGAGCCTTATACTGCTGGGGATCAGATGTGCCAGACCTTCGAATCCACACAGTCCCGTAAACTCGGTTGTCCCTGTCCTCCGCTTGGCTGGAGGCAGGGCCCCTCTAATGCTGGTCATAGTAGTTGCTAACAACAAATGGGTTAGTGTGGTGTGCACAGGCTTCAGCCTCATCTTGATCACTCACTTCTTGTGACTACAAGTCAGAAGCTGTTCTCATAGGATCATGAGCAAAGTTGACCTTTCTGCTCTGTTTGGGCACTTGATTACTGGAAACCGGAGCAGCTTTTCTCCTAAAAGAGCTGCTTTTTGTACTTGTCTTCCTTCCAGCTCACATACCTGCTCCTCTACGAGGTAGGTGGATTTTCCATCCCATTTCTTCGTGTCTTCTCTGTGGTCATGCAGGCGATGCCACAGGTTCCACCGTGGTGTATACCAGTTCTCTTGAGTAGAGAAATGACTGCTCCTAATAGCCAAGATTCTGGTCTGTGCAGGTGGGGAGTAGGACGTGTTCTCTTTAAATTGCTGGAATTCTTGAAATAATTTCTCCACAGCTATGATGAGGGGGTAAGAGAGACTTTCTTCGTATTGTCATAGTTGGTGAGCCAGTTCTTCTGCTGTTCCCTCTTCATCTCTCCAATCCATTACTGCTAATGCATTGACATGTAAAGATGATGTGCTCCCTACAAACTTCCACCACATGAGTCACGTGCGTTGGACTTCATCTGGATCTATGGGTAGCTGTGCATTATCTGGGTGATAGTAAGCCATCTCCTCCATGGCTAGCTCTCTCAAGTATTGGATACCTCGCTCCATAGTAGTCCACTTACTTGCAAAATCTTCCCCTGAACCTCTCCCTCACCACTTGACAGGAGTTGCCTCAAGAGACTTCTTTCCAAAGGCTTTGTCAATGCCCCCATCCCTAGACAGGGTTCCCAGCTGCCTGGCCTCCCTACCCTCTAATTCCACGCTCCTGGCCCCACTATCCCAGCACCACAGTAGCCAGGTAACAAGTTGCTCACCTGGATGGCGGCTGAAATCTTTTCGTATGTCTTGCAACTCACTCAGGGATAAGGATTAGGTGACTAGCACTGGCTCTGCCTCCTCCTATTCTTGTGATGGGCATGGCTCATCATCACCCTGTATGCCACGAGGGGATTTTCATGTGTTTTTCTTCGTATGTATGGGAGCAAGTGACACCAACACCACAGGGCTGGTCCTGTGGTTCAGCTGCAGCGCCTGTCCTTGGGGTTGTAGTGGCTGCAGTTTCTGTTGTGGACTTTGGAGTGGTTGTGATGTCTGTTGCATTGTTACCAGATCCAGAGCCCTTCTCTTCCTTTTGAGGGTGCTGAACAGTGTTTAATAGCACTCGTGTGCTGGGCCAGGCCCCAGCATGTTGCAGTGAGCTGGGCCTCTCTGGAGTTACCTAGGTGACAATGTACTTTTCCCAAATATTTTACTAGTTCTTCAGGATTCTGCACCTGTTTGGGAGTGAAATTCCAATACACCAGCGGTGCCCACTGCTCTAGGTACTTGCCCATGCTACTCCACACCCCCAGCCACTCATAATTCTCCAATCTGGGGGTACATTTCCAGGTGATAGTCTTAAATAGTTGCTTAACCCTAAACAAAACCTGAACCACATGCAGGAACACACTGGCTCCTAGCAGTAAGACAACCCTGGTAATATCAACATTGCAAGGGTATTTGAAATTCCTGAATTTCTCAAACACAATTGTAAATAGCCCCGGGACCAATGACTGCACGTGTCATAGATCATCATTATATAGTACAATAAACCCAAAATCTTAACCCAACTCTCACGGATGGTGAGCAACAGCATGGTGAACACATACGGCAAATAAGGTGATTAAATCTTAAGGAGCCAGGCAATAGACATCATGACTGGATCTGTTGTTATCTCAAACCTCAAGCCTCACCTTGGATGCCAGAGTAGACTGTCATGGTTTGAACTCAGCCAGTAGCCAATCACCATGTGGCCACTTCCCTGCCCTGGTGAAATATGGGAGGGGAAAAAAAAAAGGGAAAAAAAAAAAAAAAAAAAAAGCATACATTGAATTAAAAAAAAAATTACTAATAGTGGCAAAACAACAGAAACAATACTAAGTCCAAATGAGTAATATACAATGGAGTTGCTCACCGATTGACGACCAGTTCGCAGCCTGCCCCCAGCAGCGATATCAACTGCACCAAAAATTTAGAAGGGACTGGAACGTGGAAATGGAAATGAGAGAGCACCGTCTCGTCTCCTTATATACTGAGCATGACATCACATGATATGGAATACTCCAGTGACTGATCCCGCCCAGCCCTCTGCTGTGCTCCCTCTCAGCCCAAGGGAAGTTAACTCCATCCTGGCCCAAACCAGCACCATGGGTCTCACTCTGTGTCCTTTACAGCTGGTCTCTGGAGTCATGCCCATGCTTACCAGCATTCCCAAACCCTCCAAGTCATGCTTCACCTTTGAGTGGAGATGGAAGACTTCTGATCACTCTGAGAGTTGGTTCCTTCAGGCAGGAATTTCAATGGCAGTAAGTAGTTAGCAATACATTAACTTGGAGTCCACTTTTTTTTTTTTTTTTTTTTTTTTTTTTTTTTTTTTTTTTTTGTGAAGGATTCACTGAAGTTTAAATTTGCTGTGAAGCTGTTTAGTAGTTAGTAACGTTTGGCAGTGCAAAGACCCAACATTTTGTGCGGGGCTGTAGACTTGATGAAAGCAGCCTCTGTCCTTGCTGCTTTCTCCTCGAACAGGTTGTAGTAGTGCTTAGTAACGTGTTGTTGGCTAAAAACATGTTTCGGTCTCCATTATAAAAGGTGCTTTAGAAACACAGATGTAAAGTGGATTGCCTGGTCTGAAAGATGAGCAGCCTGAATCGAAGCATTGGAAGTTAAATTGTCATGGCTGGGGAAGAGAGGAAAACCTGGGATAACTGGAGTTACACCCTGTAGAGCAATGTAGTGCTTAGGTGGTGTCAGTTCTTCTTCTAAGAAATAAATTGTCACAGGATAAGAGGGGTATCAGTAACACCTTTGTCTGGCAGCCATAGTTGAGAAAGCAACCTTCCTCTAATGGGGTCAGATAAAAAAAACGTGTCAAAAGTCAAAGAAAGGTGTTATTTCTTCACATTATCTAATTGACATTTATTTTCTGTAAATCAGAAAGATCTAATACAGATTCACAAGTGGAGGCATTTTGATAACTGTTACATAAATACATTTAGACAGACTATGATGAAATGCTTTTTCTCTCTGCTGGAAAAGGCTGGCTGGTACTTTTGAAGAGAATCACAGTGGAAAAAAAAAACCCACCACCCATATGGTTTTGTAAGTAAACTTGCATATCAAAGGCTTTAGCCTTCATTTCATCTTTCCTTATGGATGGCTGACAATTATCACATTGCCCAGCTAACCCAGCTGTGGATGAGAAACAGACTGATAGAAAAATGGAAATTGATGTGCCACTTGTCCCTGGATTTATTTATTTTTTTTTTTTTTAATTTTTCCAAGCCATTTGATAAACCTTTGTGAAAAAACTATTTGAACAAGAACAAAGATTTCTTCAAGAGTCTGATTAGCTGTCACTTCAGTTAACTCTTAATAAACACAAACCCCTTCAGATGTATGCATTTGAATAAAGATCATGCAATCATGTTTTGCTGATTGGAAATCCTTGGGGGATTAATATGTGTTGAAGTCTATGTTTGTTCAAGTAAAAATGAAATAGCACGCGCTGGCTCTTAGAAGCTTGGAAATGAAATGAATTATTACTTCCTCTGCAAATTTGAGCCATGCATATGGAAGCATAAAATGCATGAATTGGTCTAGATTTTAATCTTCGTTAGTAATCTGAAAGAAGCAGTTGCTGACTGCAAATAAACCATGTTGCTGAATGCAAAACAAACTGTATTGAAATGAAGAATAGGGACAGGGTCTTTGAATTCATCTTGTTGCAACACATAACTCAGGAGCACATCTTGTACTCTCAACTTTATTAGAGTTTAAAGGCCAAATTAAGTAAAGAACTGGGCACTCTTCCAAACAAATAGCTCATTAAACTCCAGCCCTCCTTGGGTTGTCTGCTAGGAAGCGTGCAGTGAGGCCACCCTTTGATACTCTTTGGCAAGGAACAGCACATCTAATTTTGGCCTTGACATTACAAAAAGATGGTGTAGTTTCTGCTAGAGATGTGAAATCATGCTGCGTTGGAGATGTGAAGCCTCAGCATAGAAAAAGCTGCTAGTTTGCTATTTGGGTGCAATTAGAGGTGTGAGTGAAATATTGTGATAATATTGTGTTATATTCATGGGATAATAACAATGATTCATAAGGAAAAGAGATCCTTTCTGTATTTAGATTGTATCTCAGCAAAGTGTTCAGGATGAAGGATGCTTAAATGTGCTCCACTAATGCAATTCGTTTGTGTTTATCCACTTTTATAACCTATGTATTGCAATACTGCACTCATTTATCTTACATGCCTACAGCTTGGCAAGCTCATCAATAGCTAATTTGGCAGGTAAAAGAAGAAAACTAGTTTTAACAATATTTGAAATAAATCTTGAGAATGTGGCTTGGGGAGCTTTTACTTTTTCTTTGCTCAGAGTGGCAGGTTCTGCTCCTCCTCTTGATACCCAGACAAAACCCCTATGACTACCCATGACCACTGATGAACCTAGGATCAAAGGGAGTATGTCAGTTATTTCTTGAATTAATATTTTCTATCACTGAGTTTAACTTAAACTGCTTTTATCTATCTAGTACCTCTTAATTTGTTATCACTGGGGTTATGACTGTGCTGTGATAGCAGTGGATTTCTGAGTTTCTCACAACAGACTGAGATCTGTGTGAGATTACCGTCGTGGTCTCGACATGGATTGTAGAGCATGATGGATGGTAGTGGCTCATAAAGCTTGTCCCGCTACCTGGACAGCTGCTGAAGATATTTTCTGTATCTCTTTGTGATTTACATGGTTCTAAACATTGCATCTGTCCTCTGCATGCTTCTCTCTCTCTGTTCTGTAACCTGGAACAAGGTGAAAAATATAATGAAAGGGATGGTTTTTATTTTTCCCTTTAATTAACCCATGGTATGAAATTGGATGTTGATCTTCAAAAGCAAGAAAAAATATTTGTAATGTCTTTTGGTGTGAACCAGTAGCCTCTAAAAGGAATAAACTCCAAGGAGAATGATTTGAACGTGGTACTCATGCCTTTACTATTGTTTCAGTCCACGTCCACACTATTTGAGTATTTGTGGCATTTTTAGACTGTGATCATCAAATGCAGCTTATTTGGGTGGGCAGTGCAGCACAGAGGGGTGCAAAGTCATATCAACCAATGTACAAATCCAGTTGAAAAAGGGGTATGGGGAAGTTGAGAAGTTAAGCAGATAAGACAGCAGTGGATTCTGAAGTGCCAGGAGTATTCACAGTTGTAAGAAAAACACTATGTTGGTGCTGGTTTTAGTATTGTGGTCCATTGTTACGGTGGCGGTGTATTGTGATCCTGTGAGAATAGGAAAGTTATTTGCACATTCAAATGTGAAGATGCTTTTCCAACAGGAAAACACATTGGACATGGTGACTTCTTGTTTTTATTGTGTTGTACTTCAAGGTTAGAAAAGGCCCTACGTATGCCATTCTCCAAGCACATCTTCATTCATCTCTCCGAGTATAGTACATATTTTTTACCTGATAATTGTTGTGTTTTGTACTAGCAAAGTACAAGAAAGATTAAATACAAAGACTTTAATGTGATTAGAAATAGCTGTTTAGATGTGTATCTCATTTGTTATTTGTAATTGCTTGAGACTTGGCAATTTGCCTTCTACGTACAAGTAGTAGTTTCCCTTCAGAATGGCTTAACAAGCTGAAGTATGAAGATATAAAAAGTATTGATCTAAAGCTAGGCAAGTATAATTAGCAGAAAATAAATTGTTATATAAAGTAGCCATTGACATTTACGACAGTAGATCTCATTCGGAAGCTTTTGTTTAATGTGAAATCCTGCTGAGTAAAATTAACTTATTTGATAACTAAATTCCCTTATATTATAGGTTGGGTAAATTGATCATATTGTCTTCCTCACCCCTAGTTCACGGTGTCTCGGTGTCACAGTATCTGTGAAAGTATTCCCTGAGTGATGTCAGCCAATTATCTACTGACTTTACTCATATTACTTATGTGTCTAAAGATGGGAGTGCCTGGGGTAAAGGGATTTTTGTTCACAAGCTGACTAGAACAAAAAGAAAGGGTTTTCAATGAACTACGTTTCCCCCTTCATTGTATCGTAAGTGTTAAATTCATGTTGATTTGAAGAAAACAAAGAATCTGGCTCCTATTTAGGAGCTTCCAGCAGAAGTGAAAAACTTGAGTGTGAGTGTAGGAATCTTCACCAAGCAGAGAGAAATGGAGCTCTATTCTTTCTTCAATCTGTTTCAAACAAAACTTACTGGTTGGTATCCAATAGATCATGATCGAGTTTTTTTCCCCTTCTTCGGCTGACCTAAACCTGCTCCTCAGGATAATCTCCTAACCGTGGTGTTGTCAATATCTGGGTAGCCTATTCTCAGTCTCTGCTGACAAAGAGATTCCAGACTCACCAAAAGAAGTGTAGATGTTCACCAGTGTTTGATCTCAGACTCTTGCTTCCATGAGATTTTTTTTTTTTTTTTTGACTGGCCAAGTAAGGCAGCAAACTGCGGTATCATAAGGATGGTTTTTGAATGGCCAAATTTGAATGACTGTTTTAATAAATATTGTATTTGGAGGAGCAAGTATTCTTGGCTTTCCCAAGCAATTATTGATGAGTTTTAACTAAAAGATGGTTTCATCTTGGTTTTGAAATTACAGCTTCTTTTTGTTGTGTGTACTTTGAGGATCTGGGGAGAAGATTCCTGCTCTGAGGGGTTTTCTCCCTCTTTAGAAAGCATCAGATGCATCTTTTAACATCTTTATTGGCAACATGGACAGTGGGATTGAGGCACCCTCAGCAAATTTACCGACGACACCGAGCTGTGTGGTGCAGTCACACGCTGGAGGGAAGGGATGGGCCATCCAGAGGGACCTGGACAGGCTGGAGAGGTGGGTCTGTGCAAACCTCATGGAGTTCAACAAGGCCAAGGGCAAGGTCCTGTGCATGGGTCGGGGCAATCCCAAGCACAGGTCCAGGCTGGGTGAGCAGTGGGTGGGGGGCAGCCCCCAGGAGAAGGACTTGGGGGTGTTGGTGGATGGAAAACTGACTGTGAGCCAGCAATGTGTGCTCACAGCCCAGAAAGGCCCCGTGTGCTGGGCTGCACCCAGAGCAGGGTGGGCAGCAGGGCTGGGGGGGGGATCCTCCCCCTCTGCTCCGCTCTGTGAGATCCCCCCTGCAGTGCTGGGTCCAGCTCTGGGGCACCAACATCAGAAGGACACGGACCTGCTCGAGCGGGGCCAGAGGAGGCCACGGAGATGCTCAGGGGCTGGAGCCCCCCCTGTGAGGACAGGCTGAGAGAGTTGGGGGTTCAGCTGGAGAAGAGAAGGCTGCGGGGAGACCTTAGAGCGGCCTCCCAGGGCTGAAAGGGGGGAGGGACCCTTGATCAGGGGATGTAGGGATAGGACAAGGAGTAACAGCTTTAAACTGAAAGAGGGCAGATTTAGATTAGGTGTAAGGAAGAAATTCTTCCCTGTGAGGGGGTGAGGCCCTGGGACAGGTTGCCTAGAGAAGCTGTGGCTGCCCCCTCCCTGGCAGGGCTCAAGGCCAGGTTGGACGGGGCTTTGGGCAACCTGGGCTAGTGGAAGGTGTCCCTGCCCGTGGCAGGGGGTTGGGACTGGATGATCTATGAGGTCCCATCCAACTCAAACGATTCTATGATTCTGTAAACTTGATGCTGATTCTTAAAAGATAAATCCCCTGTTAGTGTAGATTTTGGTCAGAAAATAATTACTCAGAGTGTGAAGATGAAGGTGCAGAGCAATGTCAGTCTGGGGACACAAATCACCTCCAGCAAACCTGCCTGCTGCTAGAACATGAACTGAGATACTCTGCTAGGTTAAATCATTTCAAACTACTGAATTTAAATAACTCTACAAAGTATTTTAGGAATAACAAGCTATCAGCACCACAACAACAGGGAGCATAGAAAATCCTCAATACTGAATTCCTGGAGGCGTTTGCATTTGAATTAAGCAAGCAGAGGAGGAAAATTCATCAGCCCATACGCACTTTGTGGTGCTGCCCATAGCAGGTTCTCTGCAAGGCTGCCGAACCAAAATCAGTCCGTTCTGACGTGGGAAAAGGAGGTCCTACGTAGTCGTTTGTGCTTATGAAAAATAATCCATATGAACAAAAGGTGGATTTTAATTTCTACTTCTAGACCCAATTTTAAGAAGTCTTCTGGGCATCCTGAGAGGAGTTAATGACTCAGAATGTGTTTAATTACCTGCTAATGTCACTTTGTGCTGAGCAGACAAAAAAGAAGAGTTGAGCAGACTGCCCTGAAAGGCTTATTGCTTCTTTAGCTAAGATAAAAATTAAAGAGGAAAAAAAAAAAAAAAGGGATTGAAATACAACAGGCAGTTGCTTAAGGAAAGTGTTCAAGTCAGTAAAACCAGTTGGATTTTCAGAATGGGATTTACATGTTCTGTCCATGGGGGCAGGCAGCCTTGAGTCTTTTGGTGATTTTAGTACAAATATGGATGTGAAAAAAAAAAAACAACAAACAAATATAGAGAACCTAGAAGGTGCATATGGACTGCATTTTAGAAGGGAAAAGACAAATGACAGCAGCTCCATTAGCCTGGTTTTATGGAGACAGCTGTCCACAGCAAACTCAGGGATGAGTGTCTGAACCTTAAATAAGCGTTGGAAGTTCTGTTTGAGTGGGAATCAGTTTAAAATGCTAATAGTATCTCCTTTGGCTTATATGTTCATCAGAAAAGTAGTCACACAGATAAATGACTATCTGGACAGGATCACCTAACATGAAATGGTATATTTTGGGGGTTTTATTTCCGGGAACTATTTATTATTTCTAACCAGATCCGCCTTCTTGTTAATAATGATGCAAATCACATTTTTGTAGCAAGCTAAAGTGGACTGAGTCAAGTTACTAATGGAGCATTTTTCCTTCAGTGACTTTAGAAAAATTCAATAAATGCTGCTATTTGAGTGCAGATCTATTAAATGTTTTTATGTCCAGTCAGAGACCAGTGCCGTTTTCCTGTATCTAGTACATTTGCACATTGTAATGATCATTTTATGCATTTGTCCTCTACTTGCATGGGATGAATTTTTAATGTGCAGGCAGAAGGTGACATTTTTATTGCTTTTATGAGCATCTAGAATGTGTTTTAAATTCAATTATATACTGTCTCTGGAAATATCACACAAGTGACTTGCCAATAAATACAACTCAGATTACCAAAAACTAAGAGGACAGTAATCACCAGAGTGACTTAAAGTGTGTGAACCAGGCAGCGTAACTTCAAAAAATACAAGGTAATGCATATTAAGAAGAATAATTTAAACTTCATATTGACACCGATCAACCAGCATCATTATTTCTGAAAGAAGATGAAAAGAGTTTCTACAGCTCAATGAAGGCAAACTCACCGTGTGCGCCAGCAGTTCACAGTGCAATTAGAAATGTGTATTTTAAAGTTTAAAGAAAATAAGAAGGGCATTACATAAAATGAAAATGATCTCAGGATGCTTGCAGGAATTATGCTGTTGAATTGAACTACAGATGAAGACAAATCAGGCTTAGGATAAAGTGTCCGCAGAGGGATAGTAAAAATCCTTAACTTCTTAATAATTTAGAAAATTACAGCCGACCTGCAGTAAATTAGTATTCTGTTAAGCTGCTAACAAGGAGGTTAAGGAGGACCAGCTGGCCAAAGCACACTAAAAATCAATAAGATACTGATTTTAACAAGAAAATCCAAACTGCTAGATAGACAAAACTTTGAAGATAACATTCAAAACAAATTGGAATTTGCGTGTGCACGAACACACACAGTGATATACGCGAGATTTATAATGCTTTGCACTGGGGTGGAAAGATAAAAGGTGTTATTAAAAAAAAAATAAACCAAACCAATTTAGTTTGATATTTGAAACAACTAAATAAAGTGTAAGCCTTTATCTCGAGTAGGAAGAAATCATCATTTTCTTTCAGAGCATAGAATAACAGAGTAGTTCATGTTTGAAGGGTCCGTGGGATCATCTGGTCTGAACTCTCCTGAGCTAATCAAACCAACACAGAGAAGTCTGAAGGGAGTAGATGTCCTGTCCAGTACAGCCTCTACTCCACTGCAGTTGTAGGGAGGGGAGATGCCCAGCATGTCCTGGATCCTCTGTTGAAGAAAACCAGGGTTGCAGTCCATGACCTGGATTTACAAGTCCAACTAATGGGATTGACCTTTCCAAATGGCACCAGAAATCCAGGAGCTTTTGTTCCTCCGTGTTTTCAGATGACAGGTTAAATGGATGTTTAGATACATTTCCACCCTTCATAAGCAAACTGTTCCCAGGGCTGTTTTCATGAGGTCCTGGGTGTCTAAGGGACAACTGGAAAGTGAAGAGCCCTGACCCAGTAAGATGTTACAACCTCCATTAGACATATGCCACTGAATTTTTATTAGAGACAGGAAAAAGCACATCTTTATAAGAAAATATCCAACCTTGTCTTATAGGCTCCAAAATGAAGACAGCTCTGTCCCGGATAATGCTGTCCTAGTACTTGCCTTATTGTTAGAAACTGGGAAATTACATAAAAATCTCAGTTTGTCTGATTTATAATTCCACGGGATCTTCCTTCACCTATAAGATGATCTTCACCATCTGATCTTTCTTCCATGTAGGTAATAATTTCTCTGAATCCATATTGAATGACAAATTCATTATTTCAGTGAAAGTTAATGGAGCTTTTTTGGAGGTTATTGGGGAGAACCTGACTACCTTTTTTTACGTCAATGTTTGTGTGCTCTCTCTAATGCCGTGGCTGTGATCTGCATGCCAGTTCCAAAAATGAGTTATTGAATATTTGGACTATTAAAGGGCATTTTGTTAGACATTAATCACCTGAGAGGAGTAAATTACCTCATACAGAAACTCGAGGAATGATCATTAGCAAAATAGAAATGACAGTGAACTAGAAATGGATTTATGGGAAGTGCTTTCAACACCAGTTGCTCACTTCTTTTAACTATATTTTGATATCTGTAATGAGTCAGATTTTAATCTAAAGTGTTTCCTTCTAAACATATATAATGGTATTTTAAATCAAGATGCCATGTGACCTTGAATAAATCAATATACAGTAAGTAACCACATTTGCTTTTGTGAGCCAGCCATAGTCTTATCATGATGACCTCTCTCTAATAAAAAAAAAAAAAAAAAAAAAAAAAAAAAAAAAAAAAAAGCTGACTGGCATAAATGATATTTTAAAAATAATTTTTGTTAGCCTGCTAGATTCACTGTTTTATGAGGACAGGCTCTGCACATAGCCAGGTTCACTGGACGCTGCCATGGGCAAAAAGGGGCTGTGCAGCACATTCTGGGTTACAGGGCTCAGGATAAAGATTGAGCACCAAAAATGAGTATGCCAACTTCATTCATTTTAGATCCATCTCCTCTGTCCTTTCTCCTTCACTGACATACCTGTGGGCTAATTTCAGGGTCAGGTTTCCATGTCTGCAATGGAAGTCCTGAAATTGTGTCATGTCTTCCCCATCTTGCAGCAGAAAAAGTAATTTAAAAAAACAATGGAAAAGTAGGAAGTGCTGGATAGAACAAAGTTAAATATCCACTGCGATTTGAGTGGGGCAGATCCAATGAGGTTTGGATCCCATGCAAAATTTCTCCAAGAGTTTCTCCTCCAGCATGAGAGCAGCCATTACAGGGATCAGCTGACCCAGGGATGGTTGGTCTCACTCCTTACTGCTGGCCAGTTTCCCCCTTCTCTCAACCACTTGTACCTGGAGTGCATTGTACATTGCAGTACATTCATGTGGCTGGATCTGTGCTCACGCTGATGCTCATCCAAACCCAAGGTGCTCCAGTTTGAAGGTTATGTGAGTTGGGAGTGATGCTCCCGACAGGGACTTTGGGATGAGCCTCAGCATAGGGTTGTACCTGGTCTTAACAGAAATGTCTTCTAATCAAGAATCTGGGAGCCAGTTTTAGTGTTGCAGACCCTAGATGGGCTGTGCTTTGAGCAAATGCAGAGGAAGTGATATACAAAGATTTGGCAGCAGCTGAATAGGATTGTATTGAATAATTGAAATTTTTTTTTTTTTTTTTTTTTTTAATTTTGGTTTGGGGTTTTTGTTACCCGTTATATTGCTTGCTTGTCTGTAATATTCCCAAGATTATGTTTTCTTAAACAATTGAATTTTAAAACTGTATTTCAAATCTGTCAAGCTTATTTGATTATTTCTCCGATACAGTCCAAGCCACTTGAAAATCCTCAACATTTAATTCATTTTCAGCTGCATTTTATTTTCAGCACCAAAAAAAAAATAAAATGCTATGGAGGCTTACTGTGCATAGCAAATTTTGGACTCCTGAGATATAAGGGTTTTAACTGAAGGGAGAAGAAAATCAACAGCATTGTAAACTCAAAAATTAAATCATTCTTTTCATTTCTTTAATTCAGTGAGGGGACTGAGGCTTATCCTGGAGAAAGAGGGGTGTACCAGTTATGGCTTTAGAGGCATTTTAAAGGTATTTGGTATGCTGAGGCTCATAAAACGTGTAGTATTACATGGTTCAAGTAGATCCAAACTCAGCTCAGGCAAAGGTCCCTGTAACATCTATAAAAAGGCATTCCAAGATAACAGAGCTCTTCTATGAAAAGGCGAAGAGCAACAGCAGCAGCATTCCCAAGGGTATGAATAAAAGCCGCTAGAAATAAGGAATTAAGATGAGCTGCCATCTGTTAGCCTTCAGAGCTTTGCAGAGGATAAATGTCCTGAATTACACCCCCAAATCAATAACGCATGTGCTGTCCTTTCTGTTGCGACTAGCAAATGAGCACACTACCAAGAGAATGACTCTGCTTAAAATAGGAAGAGATTTGCTGGCTGTGTATTTTTGCCTTGGGCAAATCTCAAAATCAGTGTTCCTCTTGTGTCTCCAACTGAGTAGTAATTATTCAATGCTGCCTGGGGGCTGTGCAGGTTAGAAATTAGGAGAAAGGTTTTTTGCCCATCAATGTATCAGATTAGAATTACTGAATTAGTCTGGTTAGAATGTCCTGGATGACTTGTACTACTTGCTGGTGTGACCTGGGTTTTGCACCAACACTACTTGTCTGCAGGAAGGTCTCAAATGCCTCTGTCAAGCATTCTGAGATGAGTTTACATGGGGCCACTCTTACAATTTCAAGCAAATGTGGTTGCCCTCGGTTTCCACCATGAAGAGGAACAAACTATTGTGGACTCGGGTGCCTTTTTTGCAGTTTATTACTCTGTGGAGGAGGTAATTAAGTCAGTGTCTGGAAGACTGTTCTCAATCATGATCTACTGATCAACAGTGCTTTTGTTTGGACTTGTCCCTCAGTAAATCATCTCAGATGCATCCATCCAGAGTGAGGAGCTCAACATTGCCCCCAAAGCCAGTTCTGCTGCTTTTTGCTGTGTCTGGCAACTGATGATGCTGCCAACCATGGGATCACCCCTGCCAACCAGCTATGTAGGACTGTGTTGGGAAGGATTTTTTAATCCTATATTATTCATTTGCTATAGTGCAAAAAGTCTTCTGACTCTTCTTGTAGTAATTAACAATAACAAAAAGGGAAGATATTTAGATGTTTTAATGCTTGCTTTGTGAATTGTATAGATTCTTCAACATCTGTGCTGGGGAGTAATATTAGGGACCCTGCTCTCAGGTCCTTTTGGTTTGGTGGGTGCTGAAAAAAGTTATCTGGTAGAACATGAAATGATGAAATGCTTGTGATTCAGATGACCTTAAAAACATTTAGAGCTTATTTTTCTTTTGGATATATGTAATTATGAAGACAGAAAACTATGGTAATCTTTCTAATACTTTGTTTAATGGTGACAGTTAAAAGGAGGGAGGCGGGAAGCAGCATTACAACAGCAGTCAACATTGCAAATCAGGGCCCATGCTTTGGAAATAGTATTGTCAGTGTCTTCATGAAAAAGATATTATTATGACTATTTGCTGTCAAGTGCAGTAGACAGTGTTAGAGACAAAACGCCTAGCTTCAATTGGTTTTGAAGATGTTGTAAATACCCAATTTGGAGGAATGGGAAAAAATGGTCTGTATGCAAATGCTACTTACTGCTTTAAACACTACTGTGTCTTCAAAATATTGATCAGTGTTTAAGGATCTCTTTTGAGACAGAGCATGAGAATCAGATGCAAATGTCTTTCATTTTCTAGGCACAATATGATAATCTTGTGTGAGATAATGGTCTTTGTTTGACTTTAATTTGGTGCCACAGTGATGCATTTGTAGTTTCAGTTGAGATGCAGAAGCAGAATTTTGGCTCAGTGCACCCACTCTGAGACTGTCCACAGAGGCTGAAACGTGCAGGTTCATTTCCCATGAAATCTCCCAGAGAATGGGGAAAAAGTGCTGGAGAGAAACTCCTTGGCAGTGAACTCTTTTGAAGAGGTAATGAATTTGTTGCAAGCCAAGGAGAATTTAATTTTGGCTGTACTGTGAATTCAGGATCATAGAAACAAAACACACAGTGTACAGGGCTGTTAGGCTTCTTGTGACAACTGTTTTCTTTAATAACCTGTGTAATAATGTTGGGGAAGATGGGTGAGTTGGAAGGTACAGAAGCTTTCCTTTAGCGCTACAGGTACAATCTGTTTTGTAAATACGAAGCAATACCAAATACTACTGCAGAAAAACCCCATAAGATACTCAAATGGTAATAGCAGATACAGGTTTCCTCCATAGGCTGGCACAAGAGCAGCACTGCTGGGCAGTGTGAATCCTCTGTCTTGAGATGAGTAACCAAAACTGTGCCTACTTAAAGCTTAGTGATGTTTCCAAAGGAGTTGCTGCTGTTGAGCATTGGTAGCTCTTTGGGAGCAATTGACCTTCTCAAAATGAGTATTCTTGAGTGAATGCATGTAAAATGGGTGAAGGGGTTTACATACCTGCTAATTTCTCTCCCTCCCTCTCATCATGACAGCAGCAATTTAAATTTCTTTAAAATTGTACAATCTCCCCAATGACTGCAAAATGAGATGCAGTAGGAGGGCTGTCTCTGATAATGAACCCCTGTCAGGGAAAGGCAGGGATTGACAGAAGCAAGGGAAAATAAAATTCCAGAGTACCTGAGCAGTGTATTGAACATAAACAGCCTGGACCAAAACAGGGTGTGCAACCGCATCCTTTTGTGATCGTTTCACATGTCCCACAGGGAAATCAGAGTTTTGGCCTCATGACATCAGCAAACCACTTCATCCATTAACATTGTTATTATCCTTTCATCACAAAAGGGAAAAAAAAAAATGAAACCCTTCACACTTGCTTTACTTTAGTCTTTTTCTCGTAAGGAAAAAGATCAGTTCATTTGTTTTCTGCGTCTCTCCCATTTTCGTATGTATATCAGCTCTTAGTACACAACCAGACATCTGGGAGAAAAAAGTTTACTACAAACTCCTTTAAGGAGTTTATTTACCATAATAAGGTTCATGTTAGGATTGGGAGAGTTTTAAAACTGCAGCTATAACCTTTTCACTTTCTCCAAGGTTAACAATTTCAGATTATTTTAATGCTTTTGTATCTTTAGTACATCAGACAAGTCATCTGCAGCACCTGCAGAGTAAACCTATTCTCTCTTCCCAAGAGTTGCATTGCATGAGCTGCTTCAAGGCCAGCCATAAGTGTAATTAATGTGGGCGTGAGTGACTATTGCTCTCCATCTCCCTTTCTCCTTTTCTTCTAATATTCTTTAAGATAAGCAGGAAGTTGCTTCAGGAAAACTAGTCTTGACTTAGCAATTACATTTGTAATAAGGTAAGGATTGAGTTTGTGGAGAACTAAATAAATCTTTTCTGATCTTGTTTTCTGCCACTTCTATTGTGGTGGGTACTATGGATGAAAAAAAACCCCATAGTTTATCCTCCAAATAATACCTATTAATCTGAAAGAAAAGAGGAATTGTATATTGATGCAACAGTTTGCAACACAAAATGAATATACAACTCTCTCATGCTGCACACTTGCCCCTCTTGCACGCTGGCTCTTGCACAGAGGCATCCAGTAGCTGTATTGCCCTCAGATGCTATCTGCATTGCCGGGCACTTCCAACACTGGATAATCCCTATGGCATCTCCAAGCACCCTGGGAGATGATTTTGCTGATGACCTGAAACTCAGTATGCAACTTGCTTATGAGGATAGAAATGTGCTTTTAAAGTACTGGAATTAAATCCGCAATATGAGATTGAGAAATCATAGAGGCAGTTGTGCTTTGTGCTTCTGCACTCTGCCTTCCTGGCTTGGGGTACGGTTTATTCCGCAATCAGCACTTTTTTTTCTCTGTATGGCTGCATTAACATACATGACAGGGACATGATCTGTCCCCCAAGATATAAATGTGATGTAGGAGCAATAGAGATTTTTAAAAATTATTTTTCCTTCTGAAACTATCTTCTACAAGATCCCACTTTAACCATTGCCAGCCAGATCTCCCAACACGTGTCAATATGGGAAAGGTAGGACTACGAGGGACTCTCCGGTGCAACATGTTGCAGTTTTAAGAAAACAAAGAGAAGACAACATGAAAGATTGCACAGTAAATTTTTGTAAACTTTCATGAATAAGGCTGAAAACATGTTTCTTGGATCTTTTTTTTTAAGGCTGGCAGAACCAGCAGTCCCTACAGGTAGGGACACAACCTGATGGCCAGTAGGTAGCTGCCTGTATACATAACATTTCCAGCTTGAGTTGTTCAAAACATCATTTTTTGTGAGTATCCTAAATCAAGTGTCAGCTTCTGCTAGGTAAGATTTAGCCTTAGTTCTTTCAGAATGGAGAGACAGTGCTGTAGGGGCATCCCAAATGTGGTAAAGCAAAGACATTAACATTTTTCAACTTTCATTCCAGTTGGGTGCGAAAAAAGAGTTTCAGGGAATGCAGACACACTTCATTTCCTTTTACTGATCTGTTTTGATTTTTAAACTATGCTTACCCATCTGGCCCAAGGCATAGAACAGAGGCAACAGTGGCATTTGTTATGGTGCCAACCAATAATAAAAGATAAAAGGTTTGATTCTGAGTTAACCCACGAGGACTGTGTGCCACCAACTGCAAAGCTGGATGAACACTTTCAATGAACACCCTTCAAAAGTTTGGGGAATGCATTTTGAAATGCATTTAGAAAGTAACTGAATTCAGAAAGTAACTGAACTAGCGTTGCTAATGGGGGATGTTGTTTCTACCTAAAAGTTGAGAGCAGCTCAGTGACTGCAGATGACCAGGCATGGAAAGCTGATCTTTCACACCTCCTTCCACTGCCTTCAGGTTGGGCTCATTTTTACTTTCATATTGGGACAGAGATTCGATATGGACATTTTGGTGCAGCTGTTTTCCCCTGTTTCAGCAGCCTCTGTTCAGCATGTTGAGCTCTCTGTGAACATGTGTTGCTTTCGGAGCTAACTGGAATAGCTGGTCTCCCATTCCTGCAGACAGCAAGGAATTCCCCATGGTGCCCTCATCAAGTATATGGGCTGTCTTCCCCTACAAAATATTCAGTAGCTGAATAGCATGGAATATAGCCAGCAAAAATTCACCTCTCCTCACCAGCGTGACTGCCTCTTCCACCAGTGAAGCTACTTCTCTTTTTTGTGCTCTAACGAGGTGTGGGACAAGATGACTGGAGAGGGTCCAAGGTTGCTCCTCATCCTGTTACCTGTGATGGCAGTCATACATCTTTTGAGATAAAGCATTGTGATGTTTGTGGATTGATTAACCCCCCCCCCAACAAACCAACAACAAACAAACAGGTGTATTGGCATTTGCTGTTAAAATTCAATTTATTTAATTTAGGGATCTGGTTTGCCTAGTTATGTGCTACCTTTGGAGGTTGGTTTGGATCTTCACGTAGACCTTGGACTGTATTTTTTCAAGGGAGGCCTATAAAATAGGCATAAATAGTTTGACAGAAATATTTTTTAACACTCATATCAACATAAATAACTTCGAGGAGCAAGGGGGGCTGCAGATGAGTAGAATGTTAGTTGTGAAAGCATTACTATTTCATATCCAGCTTTATTCCGTAACCCCATCACGTAACAATGGGGTTTTTGTCCAATCAGTGTTAGAGGTGTTAGGTGCTGGTCACCATTCTGAGCACTGTAGCAGAGCTGGAGTGTCTTCTCCAATTAAATGCTTTACCAGTGTCTCTCAAAATATGTTTAAAGGATTAGGCAGCAAAGAAAGCCCTGATCATCTCTCTGGCCCAGGAGGGATGAAGGCATTCATTCAGGATGAACAAGATGGTGTTTTGATTCCCACGTTACCATGGGTGTGTTGGAGTGAAGAACTCTCTCTTTCAGGGCAACTTCTCAATATTATATTCAATGCAGGTGGAGAAATTGCTCCATGTTATATGGAATAAGAGGCAGCTGGAGAAAGTCCACAGAACTGGGTAACTGGACTTGTAGAAGTCATGGTCTGAGCCCAGAGGGCGACTGAGCACAGCTGCTCACTCACTCCTTTCCTCTCAGGAATGGGAAGGAGGAAATAAAGCAAAAGGCTTGGGATTCAGATGGACAGAGGGGTGATTCACCAGTTATGGTCATGGGCAAAAGACAGACTGGTTAGGGGAAGAAGAAGAAGAACATCAGTTTAGTTTAAACACCACTACCACTTAATTTAAGAATCAAACAGAGTAGGACAGTGACAAGTATAGGTACATCTTAAAAACACCCCTCCCTTTTTACCAGGGTCAGCTTTACTCCTGATTTCTCTACCTCCTCCCTGCCAGGAACACAGAGGGGCAGGGAATGGGGATTTCAGTCAGTTCTTTACCTGTTGTTTCTGCCTCTTCTTCCTCCGCAGGGGGAGCACTCCTTGCTTCTCCTCTGCTCCAGTGTGGGGTCTCTCACAGCAGACAGTCCTCCATGAACTTCTCCAATGTGAGTGCTTCTCATGGGCTTCAGCTCTTACGGAGCTGCTCCAGCGTGGGTCCCTCCGACATGTTGTAGTCCTCCCACGGATGAACTACAACTCAGAGTCTAACTCTGAGTCCCAGCCTTTTTCAAGTGCAGCCACCTTCTCCAGCATGGATCCTTCATGGGTTGCAGGAGGGCTTCTGCTCCACTGGTGACCTCCATGGGTGCAGGGACACAGCCTGTCCTCTCACCACGGGCTGCAAGATGCACCTCCTCCGCTTCCTCCTTTCTTCCACTGACCTTGGTGTTCGCAGAGGTGTCTCCCTCACCACTCTCACTCCTCCTCCCAGGTTCCCCTTCTTAAACACGTCATCCCAGAGTCACAGCCGCCATCGCCAATTGGCTCAGCCTTGGCCAGAGCCTGATCTGACTTGGAGCCGGGGAGCTTTGAGAAGCTTCTCACAGGAGCCATCCCTGCAGCTCCCTCCCCTGTTACCAAAACCCTACCACACACAAACCCAACATGGCAGGAAGCACAGCTTGCTAGGAGAGGCTGAGCAAGCTGCTAGTGCTTAGTCTACAATAGACATAGTTCCTGGGTAATGGTTGGGAGATGGTTGTGGAGATGGGAGATGGTTATGAAGATGGTTGGGGAGATAATTGTGGAGAAAAGCGGAATGAAGTTTTTCATGTGTGCTACAGGTAGGAAGAAGAGTCATGAGTTTTAAACTTTCTTGAGACTTCAACATCAGATAGAAGAATGTCTTTATTTTTAGCTGTAGCAATTGTTACTATCTAGAGTAGATGACATGGATGTTTTAAAATCATTATTGATGGGTTTTAAGAAGCAGCTGAAGAAGAACTTGTCAGAGAAAATCCGGGTTTACTTGAGCAAGTCATTGCTTGATGAGATGGATCTGCATTTGCTGTGATTTCTTCTGTCATAAATAATGAATACATCTGAAGTGCCGAATGCTCTCTTTTGTATATTTTCAGACTTTTTCACAAATTTCACAAAATCATAAAAAACTGAATACAATGTTTCTTACCTCTTGCTGTGCTGCAACATCAAGGATTTCCTTGGAGTGTTTGGCTCTTGGTTGTCTTCTTAGCATGTGTTTTCCCTCTTGCAGCAACTTGCAGCTCAGCTGTTTTCCTCTAAGCTCTCCCTTTAGAGCTGAGGCTCCATTTTCCTTTGAGTCCAAGTACCCACATGGAAATAATCTCCAAAACATTATTTTTTGTATGCAAAACTTTAAATAGTACAGGCAGGCTTTGGAGGAAAGCAAGAATCTATTTAATGAATCAGTTTAATTCTGTCATGGAGAGAGTGGAGGTATATTCTTATTGATGTAGAGAATCAAGCCAAACACTCAGTACTGTCTTATGCACTTGAGCATCTTTTCAAATCTTGTTCTTCTATCGGTATTATCATCAGCTCTGTTGGCCTGAATTTGTAACGTCTTTTAACAGGTTAACAAATACTTTCTCTCCACTGTTTTATAAAGACATTTTTTCAGTACAAGTGTTTTTTGGTACTAAAGTGATGTAAGGTCCTGTAAGACCTCTTCTTATGAGGTTCAAATGTAATTTGGCTGTATTGACACATCTAGTTGTTTTAGAAGGATACTGGCCCATCATAAACCAGTATGAACCTGCGATATTAATCGTATAATTCTGTGATGTGATATAGTCAGAGTTGTTCTGTCAACAAGTTGATTTTCCCATTATCTGCTCTATTGCTGTGTTAAAGTTGTAAGCATTTCTCTTAGGAAATTTTCGTTGTTTACTTAATATCCTAAGTTTTCAATAGAATAGATTTAGAAATTTTTCAGAGATCATATGCTATTTGCCTGTTTCTCATGTGTTTGGTCTATAATACATGTCTTCTGCTACCCTCCCCTAGATTGCACATATATTACATAATTTCATATTACATATGTAATTATCTGTAAAAAATATGCTGTGATGTGATGCATTCTCCTCCAATCTGGGAGTGTAATGGTGCAACCACAGTAAAATTTGTCCAGATGTCTGGGAGTATTATCTTCTCCCATAAGTTTATTCCTCATTTGGGAATGCTACAGGTGGTATAATGAACTTTCATTTTATACTTAGGCCCAGACATCATATAATTACTTCTTAGTTGTTTCTGTTTGGTCTTGTTAGATTGTGGACCCATGTGTTTCCAGTGAAGAAGTGCTTCCTCAGGAAAAAACAGAAGATGTTGTTGAAAGCATGAATGATCATATTTTTCCGCACTTGGTTGGCCAGTTCTATAATTTAATACATTCAGCTGAAGTTACTTTTTAAAAACAAGTAATGAGGGCTTCCAAACTTTCTAATTCATCTGCAGCATAACATACATTTAATTAATAAAAGCAAAATCTACTTTACTGTGCTCACAAATTAAGTTCACCAGGCACTTCATGCTTGGCTCCAGACAAAATACTGAATTTTGCTATCAAGCCCTCTGCCAGGTTTTCAGATGTCCCTTTGCTTTTGTGGGTGGGTTTTCTATGGGTGAAGAAGCAGCCACCAAACTGTGCATCCAGAAAGTGTTTAGGGCTCATCAAATATAGGTGGGGTGATTTCCCCAAAGACACATGCTGGGACTTGCTCCCAGAGCTCAGGATTGCAAAAAACATATGGGTTTGGATTTTTTAGCTCCCCAAAATGTGGAGAATAACTTTTATGCTGTTATGTGATCCAAAGTAAAAAGGAAACCTTGTGTGAAAGGATAAACGTGATTTATTTTGGGTTATATTTACCTCTCAGCAGGAAACTCCTCCCAACAGCTCCATCCCTTCTCACTTTGCACCTAATCATCAGTGTTCCTGAAATCAGAACAACGCAGTGGAGATCTCAGTTTAGTATTAGGAGCATAGGACTGGGTTTACACCATGTAATGGAGCAACTCTTGAGAGAACTGTTCTCGGAAATAACATCCATAGAGCTGAATCAGCTCAGTCCTAGGCTTGGGCTAATATTTCATGTAGATGCATTGCTAATTAGTCTATTGATAGCAAGCATTTTTAATTAAAGCAATTACATTGCATATATTGTGTCTATGTGTTTTGTTTAGCGCCACTTGTGAATATTGATGAACATCAAGTTTTTATGGAAAATAGAGAATGAGAGGACAAGTTATTGCAGAATCACAGACTGGCTGAGGTTGGCAGGGACCTCTGGATGTCGTGTGGTTCAAGCCCACTGTTCAGGCAGGGCCACCTAGAGCTGGTTGCCCAGGACCATGTCCAGATGACTTTGGAGTAGCTCCAAGGAGGGAGACTCCACAACCTCACTGGGCAGCTATTAGGTAGTGGAGATACAAATTCAGGGTCAGGGTACTTGCAGGAGATTTGGAGACACAACTTCATATCCTTCACATACTGCTCCAGACTGAATGAAATCTCAGTCCTGTGCACTCTGGGCCAGTGAGCTCTTTATTGCTGCATTGCCCTCTCAGCCTGGGAGGCTTTTGCAGAGGGAAATGCTACCACACAAGTGGAAAAGTTGTCTTTTTGGCAAAAGAAGGCAAACTTGGATGCAAAACTCCTGATGAAGTCTTCAATAATTCTTACAGTGGTTTGATGCTGATTTGTGGCGGGCCCTCGGAAGTTTCGTGCTCTGCATTTGTTATGTCTGTGTGTGGTTTCAGTCAATCTTTTTATCTGTTGCTGGTTAGAACTGATCTTTTCTGCCATGTATTTATTTATTTGCTTGTTTATTTATTCATTTCTGGTGCGGTGGAAGCAGACCAGGAAAAAATTTGCACAGTCATACGTGGCACAGATTAATTCCCATAAATCCTTAATTCATTCTTAGTTACTTACCAGCTTTATGAATGGTTCTCAGGTCTTTACTGCAAGTGGTCTCCCATCATCACAAACTACATCTTGGCTGCTAGAAGAAGATCAGGTTTCTATTATATATTCTGCTTTTCCAGGGAACGCTTGTTGAGCCCCAGACGATGAGGGCAAAATATCTCTGGAAGATAAGTGAGAGAAATGCAGCTAGGTTTATGACCTGTATAGAGGGATCCATTAATCGAGGTTTCTCTTGTATTACAGTGTTCCCACATTCCAGAGCCTTCCTGAGGAGATACTTAGTAAGCTTGCAGATGTCCTTGAAGAGGTAAGTGCTTTTAATTTTGAGAGCTAATGAGTTCAGAGTCTGCGAGCCTTCTGGTGGCAATATCCAGGCTTTTTTTCTGAAAGAACAGATTCTCAATTGTGCTCCCAGTTATGGTTGACTGTTCCAGTATGTCGAGATGATGAGAGGAGCTGTGTGAAAGATTTCCAGTTTTGAACAGGGCTTACATATTTTTAATTGAAGTGAAACAATCGTTTGCTGTGGTGTGTAGAAGGGAAACCTTCTTCTCCAGTTTCTATCCCCTGGTTCAGTGGTGAAGAGGGGATGTGAAAAAAAATCTTTCCTTTCAAATTTGATGGGACATTTATGTCAGAGGGCAATATCACCCCTTCAAGGAGGTGTTATGGAAAAGCTGCTCCTGTAAGAGTTACAGCAGAGAGGGGCAATGTAATATGTGTTGAGATATTTGATGGTCCTGATCGAGTTGTGCTTTACCTACCTGGCTACAACTAGTATCTCATTAGTGTCAGACTTTTAATGAGTCTTTATTGTAAAAAAACAAAAAACTACAGACAAAAAAAAATCCCAACAACAAAACCCCACAAACAAACAAACAAACACACACACACACACACACACACACACAAACCCCCTGTATCCTACCCTCTAAAAAAAAACACCCCCCAAAGCAAACCCCAAACCCCAGCCTTGTCCTGTAAGTGAATGTGTAAAATGGATGTAAAGTATTTGAGATGCATTGCAAGCAGTTTGTCCACATTTTTTATTCACATAGCACTCTGTTCTGGGACTGTAGAATTTCATGTGATTAAATATTACAGAAGCTGTTAATAAAACCTTTCAAAATGTAGCCCTGTATGATTTAACTGCAGGAAATCTTTGTGCACAACAGTATTTTATTTCATTCTTTGTTGGTTTTTCTCATACATGCCTTGTCATCATGACCAACCCTAATAGCTATGTTTATAGAAAAATGCTTGTATGTACCACCTCTTCCATTGATTCTAAGAAACAGTGCTGCTGACATTTTTTTTTTCTCAGAGCATTGATAGGACATTGTTACTTCTTTGCATTTTATTTAGTATACAGATAAATTTTGTAATCCGAACAAATCAGCTGTTTGTCATACAGAATAATTGCATATTCATAGATAAGCTTTACTTCCTTTACTGCAGAGTATTTCCTTTACTGTTCAGATTTAGAGAGAAAGGCATATTAACTCGATATGCTGTGAATTAAATTTGCCTATCTCAAAACTGCACGCCTAACCAGAAACAGTTTAATTTGCTTGGATCCCATAACCATCATTAAGCTCCTTATCAAGAGTTAAGGAAAAGAATAAAGTCAATAAAACTTTTCCAGGGACACTTAAAGTTTCACGGCAGGGGGAAAAATTCATGACAAACATCAATGAAGAAATGAGGTACATAGGCAGCATCTGTGGGGATAACTGATGGATGGTGGATGCCATGGCAAGAGAGGCTGGTTGTCCCAGTCTGTACTGGGATATGGCTCCCAATTTCCTACTTGGAATCATCCTTGTTATTCCCTCTGGGTTTGTCTTTGATTTAACATACCATGTTTTACTCAAACTAAAAAAATCACTCTACCAGGATATTACACATTTTGTATTTAACAGTATCTAACCTATTGAAACTAAGAAGCAATAACTTTATCATCTCTGTTGCTGTAACAAGGATAAAAGTGACTGATTTGGCACAGTTTGAGGCAGGGGGGAAAAAAAATAATCTCTTAATGTCAAGATTTCACGCAGTTTTTCTTTTGATACAGTGCTGTGAATAATGCAACACTTCTGTCCTACATTCTTTAAATAATTTCTAAAAACTGTTAACTGAAATCCAGAAACAAGAAAAAAAAGCTGGTTTAATTGCCCATTATCCAAATCAAACTTGGAAACGGCATTATAAAGACAGTGGGGAGGAAGAAAGGTCAGTGTTTGATTAACATAATCTCATTCCTAGAATTGATGGAAATACTACAACAAGTTCCTTGGCTAACTTGAGAATTAACAAAACCCAGGGGAATTTCGTTTTTTCTTGCAGTGGCTTCTGACTTATGCGAGATCACTCCCATCAATGAAATTTCTCAGAATTTATCTACAGAGATGAGAAACAAGTGGTTCACTTGTTACTTGGTTCAGTTTTAGCACATTCAAACCCAAGCTATTGATGTGCTATGGTTTTTGGCAAGAAAACTCCCAGGAATTAGCTTTCTAGGGCCAAATTTACCCCATTGCCAGGCCACTGTTCTAGGGATGGAGGTTTCTCCGGCTGTAGATGTTTGCAGTTGACACCAATCCCAAAGCAGCTGTAGGTTGTACCTATAGCCCCAGTCCCAGGATTTGTGAACCACTACTAGACCCTGGCACAGCTTTTCCTAGCACCCAAACCTGACTTTTTCATCTTCTTCCATTACATTTTTAAAATTATATTACTATTTCTGAACATTACATCTTAACAAGCATCAGCATAATGTATAGCTGACTTGATTAACATCTCTCAAACTCTTGGGTAATGCTGCAGTGATTTTCACCACAGTGGGAAGCTGAGAATCCCTTCCAGCACAGAGGCTGATTTAGTCTGGTTGTAATGCCATCTCTGCTGGAACAGCACTGCCTGGCCCCTGATTTTATCGCATTGTTTTCCCTCATGCTTGCCAAACATAATGCTTGAGTCAACAAGTAATATGTTTCTGCAGCTCAAGACTTAATTTTTGTTTTACTTGGTATTTGGTAGCTGAGTATCTTAAGGAGGTGAGGTTTAGTTAGGACAATCCTCTCAAATAATTTGCAATTGCTTGCCCAAAACCCAATTGATGCAAAGTTCTTGCAAGATTCATCCAAATTATGGTGTAGGACGAGAAGAAATTTTTCAAATAGTGGATGTTGAGTCAAAATAAATACACAGGTTTGTGGTCAACTCAGCCTCCACTTCACATAAACTAAGCTATTGGCAGGGTGTGGCTGTTTGGGAGAGGTGGGCAACCAAGGGTTAATGGTGCTCACGCTGTTCAAGGAATGAAGGACCCAAATTCCTCAGTTATTCTATACAGGAAACAATTTTTATCTTTATTTTTCAGTAGAATGGTGTGTATCATCCCACCTTGGCTGTGTGTCAGGGATGCAAGAGGGAACACGTAGCACTAGAGTCCAGTAAAAGTTTAATACTTAAATTTTCAGAATAGAAATAGTGTTATCCCCAATGTTTTATTATTTTTTTTCTTTCCTAGTGCCTACTTTTTCATATTTTTGTTCAGCTGGAAAAGCCTTTCTTGACCTCTCTCTGACTCTTCCAGCATCATGCCTTGGGCTGCTCTTTCCTAAAAAGTCTGTTGCCCAATACCTCTGGCTTCTGGTGTGTGTGCTCACAGCTCCGTTGCTTAACAGCATTGAACTGGTGGCAAAATAGTTTCACTGTGCTATATTTGGGTGAAGAAAGTCAACGAGTTTATGTTGAAATATTGACGGATTACCATAGTTGAAAAAGATAACAGCTGTCACGGTGCTGTTTAAACATAGCTGTGTGCCTTGCTCCCATCTTTCTGTGTATCACAGATTAAATACCTGAATTAGTAATTATTGTATAAATATCTTTACTGTGAATGAACACGAATCTCCTTTGGTAAACAGTAGAAGTAGCTTCTTGTGCATTATTTTTATTCATGAAACATCGGAATAATTTTAGTTTCCTTGGGTGAAAGAGGGGAATTTGTTTGCATCCTGAAAGACTCACTGTAGATGATTAATAGCAAAGCTTAGAAGTCTTTTTTTCTTTTAATAAACTTGAAAAACTTTTTGAAAAAGCAAAAGATTTGACCTTTCCTTCTCCACTTTTGAAGGCTTTGAAACAAGTTATGGTTGTCTTTTCTCATTACAAACTTTCTGTTTTTCTTAGAGTCTAAAAAAAAAAAAAAAAAGGTTAAAAAAGGTTGGGTTTTTTTTTCTCCATCAGGTACCCTTAATATGTAACAGCTGTATATCACAGAAATAAATTGGGTTTTGGTAGTAAACAGTTCTTTTTTAAGAATGGCCAGGCTGGAGCGATGGGCTGAGCCCAACTGGGGGAGTTTCACTGAGGGCAAATGCCGGGGGCTGCCCTTGGGCCACAGCAACCCCCAGCAGGGCTACAGGCCTGGGAGGAGTGGCTGGAGAGCTGCCAGTCAGAGAGGGACCTGGGGGGT
The DNA here is from genome assembly GCF_003259725.1 of Athene cunicularia. Taxonomy (NCBI): domain Eukaryota; kingdom Metazoa; phylum Chordata; class Aves; order Strigiformes; family Strigidae; genus Athene; species Athene cunicularia. The sequence goes on along the minus strand of NW_020799106.1, from coordinate 10,180,547 downwards.
GATTGACAGCGGCTGGACAGGAGCCAGCAGTGTGCCCAGGGGGCCAAGGTGGCCAATGGCATCCTGGCTTGTGTCAGCCCTGGCGTGGCCAGCAGGGACAGGGAAGGGATCTGAGCCCTGGGCTCGGCCCTGGGGAGGCCGCCCCTCGCTGAGTGGGTTCAGTTCTGGGCCCCTCACCCCAAAAAGGCCATTGAGTGACTCGAGCGTGGCCAGAGAAGGGCAACGGAGCTGGGGCAGGGTCTGGAGCACAGGTCTGCTGGGGAGCGGCTGGGGGAACTGGGGGGGTTCAGTCTGGAGAAGAGGAGGCTGAGGGGAGACCTCCTGGCCCTCTGCAACTCCCTGCCAGGAGGGGGCAGAGGGGGGGGATGAGTCTCTGGAGCCAAGGACCCAGCACCAGGCCCCGAGGGAATGGCCTCAAGCTGCCCAGGGCAGGGTCAGGCTGGCTCTGAGGAAGGATTTCTGTGCAGAAGGGGCTGTTGGGCGTTGGAATGGGCTGCCCAGGGCAGGGGGGAGTCCCCGGGATCCCTGGAGGGGGTTGAAGAGTCGGGCTGAGCCAGCGCTGAGGGATCTGGGGGAGTTGGGAGCGGTCAGGGTGGGGTGAACTGGAGGAGCTTCAAGGTCCTTTCCAGCCGAGATGATTCTGTGATTCTGTGATTCTGTAATATGTAGCCTTAGCATTATGGCATTACATTATAAGGTGGCCAGTTTATAACAGAAAAGAATAAAGTATTGTTGGTTTGGGTTTGGATTTTTTTTAAGGACACTAAAATGCATCGGAACACCCATAGAATACTTACAGCAACTGAGGTACTGCCCACATATATGACAGTACCGCCAATGTCCAGTGTCCTGACCCCTCTGCCAGCCCACAGACTGGAAGGTAGTGCAGCGGCACAGCTGCCCCGATGGAAATTTAGAAGGAGAGGGAAGAACATCTTCCCCAGTTTCAGGCGTCAGAAAGTTCTCACCTCTTTTTCTCATGGGAATAGAGAAACTATCTATAAGGACTTTGAAGTATTGTAAAAAGCCCTCTGGGTCACAGCAGTATTAATGTTTCATGAACAATGTGCATCTGGTGTCTCACCCAGTGATTATCTGAAAGGTTCTGACATTGATGGTAGTTTTAGTCTTTATGGATTAAATCCATTCATTAAATGAAACTAAATCCTTAAGGGAGGAGGGTGATGTGTCTGTACAAAGTGAATCGAATTGTCAGGAACCACACCATAGGTGAGAGAATAAAAAGTGGAATTTATGGACACAGGAGAGAAAAAACAAACCAAACAATCCAAACTCCCAGCCTCTAGTATGATTTCTCAAGATCCAACTCTTCACGGTAAATGTTTTGTCTCCCTATAGCAGAGCAGAGTGCCTATAGGACATGTCTTTTCCCACTCTTAAGCACCTTTGCTTTGTCTTGGAGATAAGGAGGGGGAAGAATCAGACAAGTGGCACTTTGCTGATGGAACAAGGATGGCATTTTTCCCTGCTGTGCTCCCAGTTAAAGCCTGGTGCTTTTTTTGGTGAGGTTGTGTATATGAGAACAAGTAGGAACCGCTGGAGCTGCATGTGGGGTGGCAGTGGGTGGACGTCCCATCAGTGGTCTTCATCTCTGACCATGCATTTGGAAGAGCTTTCCAAGAGCTCAGCAGGAAGAAATTAGTACCTCTGACAGAAGACAGGAGTAGTTGTTGAGAAAAGGAAAACCAGTAGGCAGACAGAAGGACAGTTTTTGCTTGAGAAGGTGTTTGAATTGCCTGGAGGAAGAGGAAGGTTGGTCCAGGGTCTGTGGTACGAGTGTGGCCAAGGAGGGGGATGAGCTAGTAGCAGGCATGGGCAGCGCTCAGACACTCTGGCCTAGCATTCATCTCATTCTCTCTCTCTCTTTTTTTTTTTTTTTTTCTTTGGGACAAAAAATAGGGATTTCTTTTCCACCTTGAAGCTGGTTCACTTTCTGGTAGTGTTTTTCCTCTTTCAAGGGTATCCTCTGTGTCATTCAAATGTAAAGCTTATATACTTGAAAGATTTATATCTCAAATCAGTAGTTCAGGTAACAATAAGTGTAATTAAAGTTGCTTGACCTCATCTCTTTTGAAACCATTCCAGTTGCTTATGATTTTGATGACTTATCCATTTGATCTAAAATTATTCATTGTGGCTGCTGGCCTACAAGTATTTTTTTCTTTTTTTTTTTTTTTTTTT
>NW_020799106.1:10152675-10178295 GCF_003259725.1 Athene cunicularia | reverse complement strand
TTTTTTTTTTTTTTTTTTTTTTTTTTTTCTCAAACTACTAGTCCTCTTTTAAAGAAGAATATTGCTTTGCCCATATGTCAGGGATGGACTTGTCATCTGCCTGAATATCTGTCCCAGCTCTGTTGAGCTATGTAGGGGCTTTCAAGGTAGGGGAAAGGGGCAGGAATTCAGAGAGCCTGGGGGAGCTGGAGAAAATAATTGTGATTTTGAAAGTTTTGTAGTTACAAATATACAGAAGGGGGCCGAATTAAGATTTCATTGGCATTTTCAACTCTAGCATTTTCTAAATCCTGTGTACTTGATGTTCCTTCACTGTTTGAGATTTAGCATACTAATCCATATAAGATGTTATATGCATGAATTTGAGCAGTTTGAGTCACAGAAAGCAACAAATGCAATTTCAGTTTGGTTACCAAAATATTGGAGATTCTTTTTGTGTAATGTCAAATCTAAAATACATCAAATGAATTCTTGTATATTGTGTATCCAGAACTGTAGATAGCTTTGCCATGTGTATATTATTGCTATATGCATAGGCTATTTTATTATATATTCCAAATGTGTAATATTATATGTGCAATATAAATACAACTAATATAAATATGACTAATTGCCCTAAATCAAGTATGCAAACCACTTCATTAACTAGTCCTAGGTCTTCCTTGGTGTAACTGTACAGTTTGTCTTGAGAATATGTTGGGTTCCTGAGACTGCCGTTCCTCATGTCTCCCAGTGTGCATTTTGAAAATTGTTCCACTAGAAGTGTTGATACTTCAAAATTTTAATTTAATTTAATGCGTTACGGAGGTCCAAGACCCAGCAATGAGCTTCCTTCAAACCCAGGCAGCTATGATTTGGCTACCCCATTGATCCCAATGCATATATGGTCATAGACAAGCAGTGCTGCCAAACTATTTGAGCAGTACAAGTGAAGAGAAATGTGTTAAATACCGCAGGCGGATGATGCCAAGCCTGAGAACTGTGTTCTTGCAGCTCGCTGGCTGCATGCAGAGCACATCTTGGGAGTGAGATCTCAAAGTGCTGAAAGCACAGATCACAGTGGCTGTCTGCAGCCATTTCATTAATGCTGCTGTAAATTTATGTGATAAGGGTTGCTTGCTGCTCTTTTTTTTTTATTATTTTTTTTTTTCCCCAGTTAAAGAATGAATTGAATAAAGTGCAAATGACAAAAGAAAACCAAAATTCGTGCTTGTTGCTAGTGGTGCTTTTCCATTGCAGCTCCTGATGAAGAGTGACGATCTTGGAGAAAGTTCAATTGCATAGTTCAGCTGCACAAGCTGGCTTGAGCAGACCCGTCATGTTTTGCTAGCCTTCATTCAAAGATGCCAGCCATCCTTCTTACTCCACATGGTGAAATTTGAATGGATCAGAAACTCTTAGGATGCCTCCGTTTAATTAACAGAGTCTGAATACAGTCCTCCTTTTATGCAGAATTGCGTGGCAATAGTGAATAGAACAAGAAAAATATGCAAAACTAATTAGCTTTCTATATAATTAGCACTTTTTTTTTTTTTCCTGCCTAATAATACTGAGGATCAGTCTTATGTAAAAGAAGCCAGGTTTATCCTTTGCTGATCCATCCTGCAGGTAACAGTAGACTCTGCCTGGACCAAAGCTGATCAGCATCAGGTATTGATCTGATTTAGAGGCACAAACTAGATTGAGAGGGAATTAGAAATGAACAGGGAAGAGTAAAACATTTTGGTTAGGAAAAAAGTATTTTATTATTTATCATTTTTGATTAAAGGTAACACTGCTAAGGTACGTTTACCAAAGGAGCTATGGGAGGGATATTGTTAGAGAAGTGCTGCCTGTGAGGGCAACAAAACGGAGTCAGTCACAAATGGTTCAATCATAGATGGACACAATTTTAATTTGATTTGTACTTACATTAATTTTTAAAATGACATTCATGAAAAAGCATAGCTTTATTTTTGCAGGTACTCCAGGGGAAAAAAAAAAGAAGAAAAAAAGCGCTTTTTTGGGTCTACTGGAAAAAAAAAAAAAGCATTAGCAAATAAAATGCAATTGAAAAAATGATGTGCAAGGGTATAATAAAGTACTCAGTTGCAATGTCTAGAGCCATGGAGTATAATAGTATCCTCTTCTTGTGTCATTGACAAACTTTTTCTGGCCTTTAAACCTATGGAATTTTTGTGTTTGTTAAATGCATATATACTGTCATTTCGACCACAAACCACACCTGTTCAAAGAGTTAAAAGCAATTTCTTTCAGTGTGAGAAAAAAGGAGAGCTGATCTAGTTGGAAAATATCTCTGCCTTTTTCAGTTTTTATCAGCGTATGAAATGCAGATGAATTACCTAAATCTAATTTTAAAACGTATTAGGGAGAAAAGAGAGAAGCATCATTATTTCTCTGTAGATGATGACGTGGCTGTGTAGTGACACTCAGTTTAGAAACTGCTCTAGCACTTGCATTGGGATAAAAGGTCCCTTTCATGAAGTTTTTCTTTTAATTGTCTTTATTGTGGGCACTGACCATTTAAAGGCAATTACAAATAAGCTCATGCTTAAGTTATCACAGCAGAGGAAAGCAGGTAAAACACTCCCTGGTCCCTGCAGATATTTGTCAGGAACATAGTCATTATTATGACTGTCCTGATTGCTCTGTTTTTCTGCCACAGTAGAAATGAAGGAGGTGTTTTCTTCGCACAGCAGTTAATAGATCTGCAAAATTTATTGTTAGAGGGTGATGCAGATGGAGAGAAGCTTTGTGGGTTGAAGAGGATACTTGGAGCATCCCTTGAGATTGCTAAATTGAGACCCTCAATTCACAAGCAGAGCTTATGAGCTCAGAGCAAAACCAGCAAGGATCTAGCAAGCTCTTCATCCAAGTCACAAAGAAATTACTAAAAAAAAACATGGCCTGATGAAGTAGCAAACTCAAAATGTCATCAGTGAATGGTTCAGGCCAACTAGAGCATGATCTTTTACTTGGATATGAGGCTGTTATTTCATTTCAAAGTGAGTTGAAGGAGACAACAGGAAAAGTTGTCTGTTAAAATCAAAATTTGCAACCAAACTGAATAAGCCATTTAACTCACTCATCCTACTAAAAAATGCTTGTGATTATTTTGATGGTTTCCATGGCCACTCCATCCTAGCGGAAATGAAACCCAGGCAAATGAAATGAAACAACGCTGATACAGGGCACAATTATTTTTTCTCTCCTTGTTTGAGATCTGGCACCTATGGTGTATCCCCCCATGCTGCTTTTGTTCAGTGAAGTAGGGCGGAAAGCTGCCTTTGGACCAGGCAACATTGGTCTCTGCAAGCAAAAATCCACCAAATAATGTCTCGTGTGAATAACAGGGATGGAAAAACAGAGTGGGGAGGAACTGGAAAACGGAAACTCATGAATGCCCAAGATAAATGTGGCTAAATATTTATCTGGTTACTGTGACCATGGTGGAGGAAAATAGAGTGTTGCTGGTTAAAATAAAGGTGCTGGAAAGCCAGGGTGTAATCAAGTCCTTGACTAATTGGCTCCTTTTCCTCAATTTTATTGCTTTTCTAGAAGACTGTGTAATGCAGGAAATGCTGGAGCTTTCTATACCAACTGAGTATATAGACTTTAGAAAAACAGCATAGGAGGCTTTGTAAATAGGGAAAACTTTCTGAAAATATGGATATTCGCTTTAGTATAAAGATGGGATTGTAAGGAATGTATGTGGAGATTGGCAGTACCTCTCTCCTTTCCAAAACATAGATCTCATAAATAACGTGGGGAAAAGGTTCAGCCTCCATATGACCAGGACTTTGAATGAGTTGTATATTAAGTGTGAGGGAAAAAACAAAAAACAAACCAAAGCAAAGCAAACAAACAAAAAAAACACCCCTCACCTGTGCAAGGGTTGCTGAGTTTGGTTCCTGCAAACCTTTTCTGAGACTTGGCTGGCTTTAACAGTCAAAAAATAAGACTTTGATTAAAAATAGCAGGATTTGTGCTGAGAAGCTCCTCTGAACGCCAGGTTTTCTTTTCTAATTTACTTGGGCTCCTTGCTGGTGGTAGGTAATCTCTGGTTTGAACCACTGGCATCAGTAGGAGCCGATGGTTGATTAACACTTCAGCAAACCCCCCGATCAAGCAAGGGATTACTGCTCTGCCTCATGACAGGGGCAAGTGAAGGCTCATGCTGATGCTAGTGAGCAGAAGTGGGGAGAGGTGGTGGGGCAGGTTGATGTGGATTGCAGCCTCTGCTCGATGTAAAGGGCAGAGGCTATTTAACTGATGAAACAGTGATTAAAACTATTGTATGCAAAGAAGTACTTTAGACCCTGGACATAAATATTTTTGTGTACAGCTAGGGTGATCCTTTAGTGCTGGAAGTAATTATTGTTTCTTTTTTTTTTTCATGTGTATCTCTAAAATAAATTACACTCATGATCTGCTTATCACAGGAATGTTTTCTTTACAAATAGCATAATAATTCTACCTTGACAAGCCTTGGCAAAACAAGTTAAAGGTTAGTTTTTAAATTCTTTAAGGCTTGTTCATCTCTCTTAGGCTCCCTTTCTGTTTCATATCCCATCCCTGGGCTTCAAGGGACCTACCACATCTCATGGGCATTGGCATCGTGGAGTTTGATGTGCCTCCAGTTTAGCAAGAAGTACTCTCTTGTCCCTGATGCACCCTGTTCCCTACTCAGGTCTTGGCTAAGTCCACCCCTGGCTTCTATAACTTAGTTGCCAGCCTTGCAGTTTTTCTGAGACAGGTCTTGTTTCATCCACCGACAACTATGGGTCTTTAGCCTCTCTATTGCCTTTTCTTCCCTGTCCCCTCCTTCTCATTGTTTACCATGAAAACCCTCTCTTCTTCAATAGAATACCTATAATGAAGACACATGAACCCATTTCCCAGACTTCCACCTGCTTGGCACAAATGACAGCTTCAGGTCTTCTCATGGTGGGACCTTCTTTGGTGTTTGCAGTGGGTGCAGCCGATGAGCAATGCAAACCTTGGCAGAGGGCTTCTGCCAAATACGCTTTGCAGTCAGGGAATTATGTTCTCTTTTTGCTTTCCATGAAATTAATTTTTAAGTCTTTCAAGAAGTAGCTTGCATTTACACTGAAAATCCCAGTGGCTTCAGAGGGATCTTTTTCCAGAGGCTTTATATGGGGAGCTGGATTCCTCTGGAGACAGTAGGAGTTTATTATCATTTAATTTACTGTCAGAAGAACTGCTGCCCTTTTCTCTGGGCTTATTTCCTAAACCACAAACACAGGATCTGTGTTGATTTTTTTCCAGTGCAAATTGTAAAATCCACTGAAGTTAGGTCAAAGCACCCCAGCTGGAGAATTGCATCTCCTGTGGCCATCCAAAGCATGTGGATATATGTATTAATGTAAATCTCCATGAGAATCCCAAAGGACACTCAGAAGAATAGGAGTTGAGGGTTGCAAAGAGAGATTTCCACATCTGCTAACACAGCACTGTAACTTGCCATGCTGTGGGGGAGCCACCTGGAGAAGCCGTAGCCTGCTCCTTAGCATCAGATATTAGCTATCCTCTCTGTTCCACAGCACCCAGCAAGGAAGATGCAAAAGCCAGTGCTGGAGCCTGGATTTTCAGGTGTGGTGTTTGTATTGTGATATTTTTTTATATATATCCTCCAAAAGAATTTTATAGTTGCCTGTTTTAAAGCTGCCTCTTGAGTAGTGTCGTCCTTTCCAGCTTGTTACTCTGTCCCCCTGCATTAGGCATCCCTCTCTCATTTATAAACACCTCTCAGCCTGTTCAGTGGGTAGAAGAAGCCACTCCAGCAATGATGTGGTCACTGTCAGGGCATGAGGTGAAGGCAGTGTCATGGAACAGTTTTCAGCAGAACAGAAAAAAAGTTACCGAAACACTGCTTCAAGCTCCAGTATTTCATTTTTATTGTTTTCGGTAACAGTGGGTTGAGTGGATATTAAAGCTTTCTGTGGTAAGTCACTGGTAAGATGCACTTGCTGTTGCCACTCTCAGGTTATGCAGGTTTTTGGACGTGTTTGCTCTTTGACAGCTTGGATTAAACCCAGCTCTGGCCTATCTGGAATATATTTTTACACTCTCTGTAAGCGGATTCTTCAAACAGACTGTCACAGCTGTAAAAGGATAAAAGGAAAAAGAAAAAAAGGAAAAGAAAAAAAAAGAAAGAGAACCCAAACAAACCAAAACATGAAATTGTTTTTTGTTGGTAGCCTTAGATGTTTTCCACGGTTTCATAGATATGAAAAAAAGATTTAAGTAAATCTGTAATTTATCATTTGCACTGGCAGATTTGCAGACTCTCTTTTGGAAACATGAAGATGGATGTGAATTTTTTAGAGCACATGGGACAACAGGGACGTCACAGGGAGCATGAGCTTAATTTTCCAATATCCATTAGTTTACTATTTCCAATTTTAAGAGGCTTTGCAGCATACATTTGGGCAAAGTGCACACGGATTCTATTTTTCTGTGCATTTTATTTGTTACTTTTGCTTGTAGACAGGCTGGGGCCAGTGGGTTGGTTGTTGCCCTTCACATCTTGTGTTGAGCAAATACAATCTATTCAATCCAAACTGAAAAATGATTCAAATTTGTGCATCTGGTGGTCTCCGCTGCAGCCTGTGTGACTCAAACTGAGCCTCTCTTCCTGGCAGCACCTGGAGCCAAGGCTGCTGCTGTCCTGGGGACATGGGCAGTGCTGATGGGCCAAAACCACTGCTGGGGTATTTCCCTTTCCATCTGAATAAGTTCAAAATTGAACCAGAAAATCTAGAACAGACATTAGAGAAGAAATACTCTTCTAAAAGTCCATTTGTTTCTTGTGATGTATCAGCAGCAAGGTATGGCACTGTGTTGCTCCAGCATCATAGGTAGGGTACAGATTTGTCTAGCAAATGATCTCTTTTAAAAATAATAATAATAACAGAAATATTATTATTATTATTATTAATAATAATAATAATAATATCAACAACAATAATAATAATAATAATAATGCATTGACTACTGATTTTAAGATAAAACCAGGCTATATAATGTTAGAGAGCTATATCTATGAAAGAAACCACTTGTCCTGGTTCCTCCTGCATCAACCGCCTAAGCTCAGGACTAGCAGCCTGGTTTGCATGGAGCATCTCCGAGGCCTGATATCAGGATTAAAAAGGAATTTTTCTGGCAGCCTGAGCTCTCCCAGTCCACCTGATGATATATGGGATGGATCTCCTTGTTGATGAAGTCCTTGCTCGGTGCCACGCTTTGTGCAGGCACAGGGCAGAAGGAGGCTGAGGGCTTTGCTTTGCTGTGCTGGCTTCATTGGGAAGCCTGGAGGGAGAGTGTGCGTGTCTCTGGTCTGCTGTCCATCTCCTTTGTGAGTTTATTTTAATAGCAGTTTTCAAAATCCCTAATTTTAATACACACATCACAACTTAAATAAATACATACTTACATATGTAGACTGATTTTGGTGGCAATAAACCAAAGAAACAAAATTCAACCTTGTACTTGCTTCAAAATATTCCACGATTTCCATTCTCTTAACCCTGTATGGTCTAAAGCAGAAAAAGTGAATTGTTTCTAATAAAGCTCCTTTTATCTGTAAGGCTCAGACAATGCACTTTTATCTGTAAAAGCAGAAAAATATAATTAACAATTATATTAAAAAAACAACTATTAATTAACTTGATGTGTGTGTTCCCTTTGATTCAAACTTCATTCCGCTGGTTTCTCATATACCATTGCCCACAGTGACACCTACTGGCATTTGGAACAAAGCTGGCTTGCAGGCTGTAGCCTCATGGGCAAGACATGCCCGGGATTAATTAGGACAAATAAAGAGAACAGTAAATGTGGTGGCGAAGACACCTGTGGCCACCCAACAAATGGCTACCAAGCTTTGAATTCTGAGCCTCTGCTCTGTGCCAGGATATCAGGCTTTGAGTCTTCCTGCACCACCTGAAGAAGACCCTCTAGCAATGGAGCTTGTCACTGAATTCCAGCTTCGTGCTAGGCAAAAGATCGGACTTTAAAATGGAGAAACCTTCCTCCCTTTCCCAGACCTTGGTGGCTTCTCAAAATGCACCCTGGCTGGCAAGTATTTCTTTTTTTCAGGGAGTTTCTTTTCCTTGGGAAATTAACTTGCTCACACTCACTTGAGTAGATTTCATTTTTTGTGCCTGTGTATTATTAAACATTCAGTTAAGGTCTTGGGATATATTTGAACTAACTTCTTATTTCATCCTGTTGGTGCAGTATTTCCAGTATCTCTGAGTTGTAATAATAGTAATTGAAAGTGTCTTTATGATAGCAGAAAGCCATTTCACCCTTAATCCATGAAATAATAGACATTGGATATCTTAATAGATAAGCACAAGACTAAGTCACTGGAGGAGGGGAGAAAGACATTAGAAATGGAGTTACTGATGTGGTAAAATTGAAATGGACTGTTTCCATACTGTGCAGAATGCAGCAAAACAGCATTTGAGATGTTTTCTAATTTACATTTTTAATACCTTGTACTTTCTGTCCTTCTGAATAGGGAATTTCCCATGAAGCTTCCTGTGGAATTTCTTGTTGCCATAGGGGTCAAATCCTGTGTGCCAGATCGGGCTCGTGAGGGGACATGAGGCCAGAAGCAGTACTGCATGTTTTTAGGGGTACCCGCTGGTACAGTTTACCAGCCAATAGGACGGACTGCTTGATAATGGCTCAGTCCTCCTCCCATGCCCCTTTTGGGTGGAAATGGGATGTCTTTCTGGTGGAGAAGCTTTCTGGATATGGGTTGTCAGGTTAGATGAAGGGGCTTTGGGTTTAGACTTTATGTGTTTCTGAGGATTAGCTGATTCAGATGGTTCCTTCTGACCCTGAAAAGGTTTGAAGTTCAGAATTGTATTCCTAATCTTCAGAGTTTCCAGGGAGCTGAGTACAGCATGGAACTCCTGCCTCTCATTTGAAGCCTTCAGGGTTCATGGAAATAAGAGCATGGGGCTGTATTTGAGGGTCATACGAAGGTTTTGGGTATATGGCTTCAGACCCTGCAGTAAGTAGAACAGGGATGAAACTCATAATCTCAAAACACTGTCACAAGAGGCCGCCAAAAGTTGTATAATTTAAGCTTGGAGGTAAACCTCTTTGTGGAACATTCCTGTAACAGATCAGTCTTCAGTACCTTTTTTTGAGCATTCCCATAATAGAGCCACCTTTAACTTGAAGGAAGGGTTGGACTGGGAGGGCTCTGTAACCTGATGGTTCCTGCCAGATCCCTGCCTATATTGCAGAGCTGAAGGTAGCACCAGTGCTGTGCCAACTGGCATTGAAAACAAGTATCTGGAATGAAATCAAGGTGTGGACTTTCACTGAAAAAAATCTCATGATCAAAGTGTATAGAAATTAAGTGTGACAGCAGAGAAATTAGCCTCTAAGACCCATTGTTGAATCAGAAAATGTATAATTCTCCAAGAATTTAAAAGAAAATATGAGATGTGCATCATTTTGGACTGCATAATGCAATATTGCAGTAATATATGGCAAGGTCTATTTAACCTGATCTTTCTGCCCTTGGAGCAGAGTCGAGGTTCATACATACTCTGGTACAATTTTAAGCAGACTAATAGCTATTTGGCAACCTGAATTGCTGGTGTAGCCCATAGCCTAAGGACAATAGAGCATAAGGGATTGAGACTGACATAGTTTAATCCTGTGATGACCTCTCCTCGGTTGCTTTGCCTCCCTTGCTGGTAAGGGGCTTGGAAAGGTGAAGGCAAAGCCTGCTCATGCCCACCTGGTACATGCCCACCAAGAACTGCCAGTGACATTTGCAGGTTTTCTTCACACCATTGAAAGTCAGCTCCTTCATTGCTTTCTGTCAAGTGGAAATACTGAAAATACTCAGACTTAACTTGCCAGCGTGGCAGGAAAACTAATGCTATTCTCATTTTTAAAAAAGAGGAGAGTTTTGCGAACATGAGGGACTATGAAAAAGTCAACTATTTTTTCTGAAAATGTTTTTTTACACAGTGTTACCTGTAGTCAGATCTCACAGATGTGTTGTGGACAAGAAGAAAACCCAGCTTTGCAATCGGCAAATGCTTGTTATCCCTGGTATTACACAGCAGATGGGAGGTGAAGGGTCAGAGCGCACTGGGTTGGGTTAGCATCTCCCCAAAGCCTCCTGCTAGATGCACTAAAGAGCACTTTGATCCCATTCACGAGTCATTTGATTCTCCATCAGCAGCGGGCAGCTTTGAGAACAGATGCTTAGCATCAGAAATGAAATATTTGCTGTCACACTGCGGTATGCTCAGGGGCCACAGCACAAAGAGGCTGCGTCAGTGTTCATCCTTGACTTCCCCCAGTTGGCTTCCAGTGCACAGCTGGGGTGTCAGGAAGTTGCCTGACCTCAGCACAATTCGCAGTATGTTTGGGTATCCCCAAAAAGGGGGGAATTTCCCCCCTAAAAGCCAGCTACTGTTGGGAAGGGCTGAAATTCAGTTTGCTGCTTGGCCACAGACTTCTTGGGATCAACCAAGTCTGTCTTTGGTTCAGCACCTGAGTCATGGAAAACAGGCAACAAGGGATCTCTTGCTGGAGATCTGTGTCCTTCAGATGCCCTTCCTCCATTCAACATCACACTTGTGCTGAAAAGTAAGACTCTTAAGTAACTCAGAATTAATATAAAATGAAAATAACTGACTACATTGGTAATACAGAGAGAAGACAAGTGCAAAAAATAGCTCATTGCTGGGAAAACTTGTGATACCGCTGCAGTGGAAAATGCTGATGTCCTAAATCAGGACGTCAATGGAACAGATGTGCTCTTGTCCTCCTGTCCCTTCTGATTTCTGTCCACCATAAGAGACTGGGAAATGTAAATAACACAGCTGTTACCAGAATGTAGTTTTATGCTGTTCTTTTATTAGGGTGAAAGTTTTCCTTCTCTCTGTAGAGTGGGGTCTATTAACTGTGATGATGGGTGATCCCATCTCTGTTGCAATGAGTCGAGCCCGTACTTGTCAGCATGTAAATCCAAAATGTAATTTTCCAAATTCCTCACAGAGAAGGCCACAGAAGATGTATTTCTCTGCGTTTTGGAGTTCAGAAAACCCCTAGTGAGTAATCTCTGGATCAATGTGCTGTCCTTGCCCAGTAAGGAAATAGTCAGCTGTCTGTTAGCAGTGTTGCGTCTTGTGCCAAAAATCTGACCTAGATTACACTTCCCAACGTTGGTCTGGCTTTCTTTTCAGGACTGATATTAAGATATACTCAAAAAAATCTGGTTTTAGGCACAAAATAGATTTAGTCAGTCGAATACTTATATGTCTTGTCATTGCATCAGAGACTGATGAAGATGTTACTGTTGCAGGGTTAATTCCTGACATCTTTTAGTAATCTAAACTTTTACAGTGTACTGAATTCATAATGCGATTTGTTTCTTTTTGCTTGCAGCTTTATGTTTCATTATTAGTTGCACAAAAGCCTGGGATAAGTTGTAGGCAGTGGAAAGGTCTGGTAAAATTTTCCTTGTAACAACTTCTTAGCAAAGTTCAAGTTGGCATGGCTGGAGTTGCGTGAGGCTATTTTAACAGTAGTAAGACTCTATCAACAGTGATAAACACTGAATTCTGTACTTAGGGGAGGATATTTTGCATTTCTACATTAAAATATAGTTTTTATCTGAATTTGGCAAGGTCTGTTGTCAAGAAGACAGTTGCAGCCCAGGTTAGGGTGCATGGCTCAAGGCAACTTCTGTTTCCATTGAGAAAAGTTGCTATTTAAAATAATAGAGCTTTCAGGTTTTCCCATTTCACTGCACACTCAGTAAAAGTTCACTTGCTGCTTTAATAAATACATTTCAGGCAAACATTTTATCTTGGTTACTCCAGTGTAACTCACTTCCAAAATTCCTCGTAATCCAGAGTGCTTGTTGGCAGACTTAGGCGTGGAGTCTGAGTGTGTATGTGGGCAGGCTGAGAAAGCTCTGCTTGTTTTTTCCTTTGTGCAGTTAATGAGAGAGCTCGAGGGAAAAGGAGAATATTTTCTAGCAGCAGTCAAAATCCAGAGGTATCAAATGGAGTATAAGGTGTAATAGTTGATTCATCTGGTGCTGCAAGCCTCACATGTTAAGTCAGAACTGGTTGTCACCTACACAAACCCTAAAGAATTTGCCAAACTGGAAGCAATTGGTGAATTCGGGTGTTTGAATTGGGCAAATTACCTGTTTCAGTAAAACTCAGCAGAGACTGGCTAAATCAAATGCTTTTCACAATTTTGCTTCCAGCAAAGTTGGTTTCTAGTGACAATTTAAAGAGGGGCATTTGCATATGGAAAGGTAGAGTGTCCTCTTTGGTTCAGACCACAAAAAGAAAATATATTTCATTGCAGGTTAATTGAAGAGTGGCTGAATATGCTTTTTTATTCCTCATGATAGATTAGAAAATTAGTTTGGATCTTCATGCCAATTCAAATAACTTGTCCGAATAAGCATACAAAATTTGGAGCAAATTACCAAAAAATATATGAAACAAATATGTTGATTTACATTGTTTACTTCTAATTTCATTTTTGCAAGGAATTGATTGCCATTTTAATAGTTGTGGAACAGGTCTTTGGATTTATGGAGGGAAATTAACGTTCCACACACAGACTTCCATTTTAAAGAGAGAAACAAATCAGAGCTATTCAGGAAAGGAGACAAGAGCAACTACTTTTCTTGCATTTCAATGAAATCTAATTAAAAACCCAGATACTTAAGTTACTTGTAATTGGAGAGACACTTCATAGTGCTGTGACATAGTGTGATATTGTTTCATCTTCTATTTCCTCAAAACAAAACTGTCAATGTCGATATGCTGTCGTATTGCTGAGGGAGACCTTTCAGTCTTGGTATTTATAAAACAAAGCACCTTTCCCTTCCCAGTCTATTGATACGTAGCAATCTGCATCACAGCAACGTGTTAATGTTCAAAGTAGGCTGGAAATCTCATGGGATGGGGATTGTTCAGAGAGAGATTTCCATTCTACAAAAGCTTATACTCTATATTAAATGTGTGTGACTGGCTGTGGGCATATAAACTTTTTTATCATTTATACTTCCAATTTCTATTTGGCAGTTTGATTTCTGCCCCTACCCTGCCCCAAGTCAGCATCAACCCCATGCAACTTGCTATAGAATTTATTTATTCTTTTAACTTGATTTTACTGTTCGCTACTTTTTAGTCAGGGTAATTGATTAATTAATTGCACCTTGTTGCCTAGGTATCCTTTTTCTTATTACTTATTACTCAGTTCTCCATGTTTCATGTCATTTATCTGTGAATCAGTTATTATTTTAGCTAGCAAGCTAAATGTTGTTTTTTCTACCCCATTTCGCTGACGGCTTGATCTGTGGCCTAATACCACTATCAACTTTCACCTAACTAATTTGCTGTCTCTCGTTATCACCATTATCTCTCATGGGAATAAATCCTATTTTTTCCATATTGGTTCCTCTCTCATCTTCCTGAGGAACCCTCTTTATTAAACTTCTTCTCCCATTTCTCCTTAGACTCTCCCAATATGCTGCTCTCACCCACCTGTATGATCTCTGTGCTGTCTTAATCCTTGAACTACCCTTCCTTGAGTTCTCTGTCTTTGTTTTTGAGCTTTCTCTTGGCCTTTTACCCTCTTCTTCCCCATCTGTATGTCTTTGAACTTTCCAGCTTTTTCAGCATCCTCTCCATCCTCCATTTCTGTGTCTTCTGATATTCCTGCTTCTTCTCAGAAGATTATCCTGCCCATTAATCTACTTCTATTTCTCTTTTCCTGTTCTTTGCACTTAAGGAAATGAAGCTCTCCCCCACTGACAGCACTTCTGCAAGTGATCTCTTCTGGTGGACTTTTGTGGTGCCAAATCAATGTGTGGTGGCAAGGCTCAACTTCCTTCTCTGATCCCCTCATCCTTCCTTTTGCCCTTTCTCATCCTTCAGGCATCTTTACACGTGGTCTTTCTTGAAGAGCATCAGGATTTCCAGTCATCTTTTCACCCACTGACACCTACTTCGTCTCCTCTTTCTTCTCTTATATTTTCATATCAACCGTTGCTATGTATGTATGTGGATAGATAACCTACTTTCAGTGGCTGCACCTCCAAAAATTAGCACTTCTGAACTTCTGCTATATTCCTACAAATTTCCTTTATAAAAGGTATTGGGCTGCAGGCAACAATTTGGGCATATCTTGAACCTCTACTCTACATTCTTCTACTGGGGGAGGTTGTCTTTGGCCTGGGGGAGAGCAGGAACAGTGTCAGGCCCGGGGATCAGAAAGGCAGTGGCCCCTGCACCAGCTGGTGACAGCGTTGTACGACTTGATCTGTTTTCCAGGCAGAACCAGACAAACAGATGTTTTCCACAGCATTGCAGAGAAAAAGTAG
Source organism: Athene cunicularia (assembly GCF_003259725.1). Lineage (NCBI taxonomy): Eukaryota > Metazoa > Chordata > Aves > Strigiformes > Strigidae > Athene > Athene cunicularia. The sequence continues at coordinate 10,163,879 of NW_020799106.1, read as the reverse complement.
CTGAGAGCTGGTGTCCTCCCAGGCTGTTTGCTACTTAGGAACCCTGATTGCTCTCCAAAAACAGTTGTCAGACTGTAATACAGTAACAGTGGGGCTGGAACAAGAGTTAAAATGTGGTTTCTAATGCCTTGTGTCTACTTTTAGAGCAAATTAAGACAGGAAATGTCTTTAGCAATAATGCATTAAACTAAATAATGCTTTTTCAGATTCTCTTTCCTCATCTTTCTTCCTTAAAAGTGCACGGTGCATTTAGGAATCAAAACTGTATTCATTAGAAACCTTAATGGACTCATCTAAGTCCAAATCATCCTGGCTCACATTCTGTAGATGTCTCATCATCTACTTGATGTTCTGCAACATCCCTTAGTCTTAGAGTTGGCTGTCTAAAAATCTTTGAAGCTCAACAAATTTCATCTACAAAGGACAGCTTGTACTATTCATCCATTCCCTGAACGTGCTCACATTTGCTTAAAACTGTTGGTTTTTAGAGTGGACTGGGAAAGCAACTTGAAAGTGACAGCAGGTGCCTCCTGCCCGAGACATTTTTAGTCATGTCAGATCAGAAGGTTCCAGTAAAGGCAGAGTTGAGCAAAGCTTATGATTATGTGGAAGGGGACAGGGAGCCTCCTTTCACCACAGGACTCTTTGTTGACTTTCAAGCAGTATGAAAGAGAAAATAAGCCCCAGTAGAAAACTGTTAATTTGAAAGAGGCATGGGGATCACAGAAAAGGCATTTCCTCCTGTAACAGTGCCGCCCATTGCCTTGGGTGGTGAAGAAGATGCTCAGGAGTGGGAAAAGGAAAGGCCAAAAGCTCCTTCCATCTCATGCATGTCATCCCTTTTGAGCTCAAGAACCTGGGACAACATTTGCCAGATATGGTCCCTTGTAGATTGTGTTGCCTTTTATGTATCCCTGAAAATTGCACTTGATGAGCACTGGCTGAAGCCCAGTGGAATCTAGAAGAAAGATGATAAAATCAGAGCGAAAAATACAATGTTGTGTTTTTCATGACTGGGAGATGATACCACTGAAGTTTATCCCTACTTTTTGCCCTTTTCCTTAGTATTGCTTGGTTTAGGGGACTTTGATGAAACATGTTTGTTTAGTGTCAACTCAAATAAATCTCATTTGCATATGTATCTCACAGAAGTTACAAGTGGTTTTATATATCCACTATTTATTACCATGAGGAGAGTTGTGTTAAGATTGGATGTTCTGGTGCTGAGACCTTAACTTTTATGCTGTAAAAGGAAACTGAACTGGTCAGCTGTGCACTCTGGGTCATGGAAATGACAGAGATATGGTGCTGCTGCTTCTTTCCATACAAGAAGTCAGCCTTCAGGAAGCTCCTAAATGATCACAACTGTAATGTCATATTTACAGGTCAATGCAAAAGTCCTGAGTTCATGGAAAAAAATCAGCCTGTGTTTCAGAACAGGCAGTTTCACCTAAGGAGTCATAAGAGTTGGAAAAATCACAGTTTGGAGATTTTTTTTTTTTTCTCTAAACTGAGTATTCTGAGTTTCTCTTTTACACAATTTTCATTTTTATTTCCATCAAATATTTTGACTTGTCCCCAGTAGTGTTGGTGGGTGCTACCCAGAAGCTCATATGGGAAATGGACCAGTTCCAGCTCAATTTGTGGATGTCTTGTATGTCTGTAGGACACTGAAATTGGAGGAGATTTTGAGAAAAAGGAAGAGAAGGGGGGTACAAGCCCCAGTTCCATCCCTACCGATGTCTCATGCTCCCTCCCCTCTGGCTTTCTGCACAGCACGGTGAAATTCAGATTCATGGAACAATAGTGCCAAACCCCAAAAGAAACAGGAAATTAAAGCAATCATTTAACCAAAGAACTTCAAATTAGGAGCATTTATTGCATCTTTACATTTCAGAAAGACCAGAGGACTGTTGTAGAACTCCTGTTTTATTAATTCCATTTTGTACCCAGTGTAGGCTGTACTTGCTTTTGCTTCAGTGAAATTATTGTTGAATATAGCTCTTTGACTACTCCTGTACATCCTGTTACATTGCTTTCATCTGGAGAAACCAGTGTGATCAAGTTCTCAGAGTCATGTATTATATATCTTGATACTGAGGTGTGCCACAACATTTTTTTTTAGTCTAAGGAAAATACATTTATTAGCATACCAAGACATTTATTAGCATACCAGTTGCTCCTTGTTTGATCTGTAGCTTGTTTTGATGTGAATCCAACCTTAGCTGAGGACAGATAAACCCACTGTTGGAGTGATTCCTATTGTTCTGTGCACTGGCCTTGACCCGTAGGTGCATTAAGACTATCGCCATTCAGGGGGTGCTTTTGAAGGAATCAGAAGCAATATGTAAACTTCAGAAGTCACCACAATTGGAGAAGACACTCAGACTGTCCAAAATGTGCCCAGGAGTGTGTTGTTTTCTCATCGCTGTCACAGTCTATTAAGAATCGGTGAATCAGTGCACTACAAATGAAATGTTCGGCACAAGGCTTTACCAAGGCAGCAGTGTCCTGTAACTATTACCAAACAGCTTTGACATATATAGTCAAACAACTAGTTTAAATTCCAACATCTTGATTTTTAAGAAGGAAGAGTTAAGTCTGTAATGCATTAGTGACAAAAAGAAAAATTCCCTGCAGAAGATTGTAGCTCGGTTACAGTCAGCTAAATCTGAAAGTAGGGGTTTGCAACCCCAGGTTGCCATAGGGTCATCCGGAAGTTTCCAGCTCAAGTTCACAACCATTTGGGATGACCATAAAATGGTAGAATGGCTTGGTTTGGAAGGGATCTCAAAGATCATCTAGTTCCAACCCTCCCTACCATGGACGGCGGAGGTGTGCTGGTACCGCACTGAATCCTGCAGCAATAACCCACCATGGGCCAGTCTGCACTTCCTCATGCCCCAGCGTACGGTGGCAGGTGGACGTGGAATGAGCTGCTCAGCAGCATCCCCCATCTCTTGGGTTTATCCTTCCTCATCTACTTTCCCAATCCTGTGCTCCATAATGATGTTGAATGAGAAGGCAGGAGTTAACCCTCACTTTCCATCGTCCATGCGTCTTTCTTGTATTTTAATTTCCCACTCGCTCAACTTTAGTTAAGCTGTTGTTTGGAGAGATATTGAGACATCTTGAGTGTTAAAAATCAGACCCACCTGCTGCACTTTGATTCATGGGATAAATAAAGAGAGGACCACGATATGATAATTTTGCTCTTTGGCTATTTCAAGGAGCAGCATTTTTAGATAAATCATGGGAGTGAGACACATAGTAAAACCAGGGAGACAAAGTTTTATGATTCCTAAGGAATTCAGTACAGAAGACCGATATTAACCTGCTTGGTTTTGTAACATCTTTTTTAGCAAATTTTTTTTTTTTTTTTAACTCTATTTTGTTAGCATTGCTGCTGTCATTTCAGACTTCAAAAAATCTTTAAGGCAGAAAGTCCAGAACAGAAACAAAAGTATTTTGAAAGCTGCTATGTTTGGAGTTTTGCTGATCATTCTGTGCATATTTTTTAATACTGTCAGCAAAATAACATATTTAGATGTATTTTTTTAGAAAATATACAATTATACAATGAGCACTGTCATCCAACCCATGTACCCTCACTGGTTTAGGTCGTGCAGACCTCGCTGCAGGGAATGAAACTCCTCATTTCAAAGCTACCTTTGTGTTTCTGTTCCCCTGACGTGACCTTTGGCAGGATTTTGGCCTCTCGGCACCACAGCTAACATGGGTTATGTAGCACTCCAAACACACAGTCTATTTGCCACTTTTTCCCAAATGTTCTCAGTATAAACACAGCAGTCAAAGGCATCAAGCTGGAGGGAAAATGAGGTTTTTCTGAAGTTTAACCATTGGGTTGGTCTCCAGCGTCAAGGTTTCTCCATGAAGCTTGTGTTAACACTTGGTCAGACTTTAAAATCTTCTCATTTTTTGATGGTGGTCAGGAACAGAAGTTCCAGTTGAAGTTGGCGACTGACAGAATAAGGTCAGTGGACCAAAGCCTTCACTCAAACGTGGGTGCCCGAAGTTGCAAAGCTCATGTTTAATTTGTGCAGTGAGTGAGGTGTCCCCTAGCGCGCCACAGAGGAGGACTTCATTGCAACATGGTGGCACGTGAGGAGTGCCAAAAGAAGGGCAAGGTGTCTGGAGTTCTCAGGGTTGGCACGGATGATGGTGGCACAGGGATAGGTCCTGGAGAGGACCCTTGAGAGGTGTCCGTCTGGGCTGCTCAGCTTTGGCTATTTCCACCAAAGTTTTGGCTCTTTGCTGGTAATTACGAAAGCTGACTTTTCCTCCAGTTAGTGGAATACTGTGAGTTTATGAGCAGTGAGTTGTTTCCATGCACAATGGGGGATTGTGATAGAAACCTCTCGGGGAAGGACAAGGTGCAGAAATTCATATTTCAAACACGTGTATCTTGTTCTAGCCACGGTGTCACCATTGCAATCAAAAAAGAGGAAAAGGAGGAAGGAAATGAGTGTGTGATGCTACATTTGTGTAATGGCTAGAAGAGGAAATTAGTTGCTCAAGTAACTTTTCTGAAAGGGATGGTATCAGGAGATCACTGAGAGCAATCAATCTGTTTTGTACACATGCTCAGCCAAGTGTTTTGTGTCAGTGGGAGGTTTTGATTGGTGAGGACTTGCAGTTTTGGCCTCGGGGAGCACAGTGACTTAAAAAGTAGTTATTGTCAAAATTTGGTGCTCTTTGTTGTTGCAGCTATTGCCTCTTTCTGATTTTGTCAATATTCAATGCAAGGTTAGTGTCATAAAAATTCAATTACCTCTCAAGAGGCTTTCATGACATGGGGTATTTCTCCACTCAGGGCTGGGGCGATGCATGGATATTCTGGACAGGATGGAGAGTTTCATAAGGCAGGATATTTATGGGTTTTAGAGCATGATATAACTCGACTTTGTGATGCTCTGTACTTCTGCTAGTTCTTCCATGGGATACATCCAGCACATCAGGGAGGCTTATCAATGACTTACCCTATGAAACCCACTGAGTAAACATTTGTTTTCCCCTTGCCGCTGAGATTTTTTTCTTAGCTTTAAGTAAAATTGGCGCGGGGGGGTGTGGGGGGGGTGTGGGGGTGGGGAAGAGATTTCTATAAAGCTGTTATTACTGGGCAAACTGGGGATCTCCAGGAGAGAGGCACTTGTTGCGCTGATAGGCCACACAGGAGAACTTTAAAGAGATGAAGAGCTTCCAAGAGCTGTGTTAATTTAGGTTGCAAGATATATTTTGTGAAAGATTCCAGCTTCTCTGTATTCTGAGGCTGATATTAATCTGAATATGTGAAAGCCATTTGGACAGTTAGTACATGCATTGGATTAAAATCTCGCTCTAGTATTGCATAGAAACTGTCCTTGTTTAGGGTTTGGTTTGGTTTATTTAAACAACTTTATTTCATTTTTAACTGTTTTCTAAGGGGAAATCTGTTTGATACCTAGAATTCAGTGTGTACATTGGTTATTCACTTGTCTGCATCTCTCTTGGACCCACCAAACAGCTTTAATTTATACTTGAGAAACTTTTTTCTAAGAAATCTGATTTCTATTATTTCACTCCAGTAGTGTAAATTCAACATGCTTAGGCTTTCACCCTAAATATTAAAACCTGAGATAGCTGAAGCTGATAGTAATGTTGACAGCAGCGGAGAGCTTAAGGATGGGAGCAAGATGCAGTGTTCACTACTTGATCCCATTTCAGACGTTGAACTTCTTGCACTTCCTAAAGTTAAGATAAATGCAAGTCTGCTATTCTGTCTGCATTGTCTGAATTGCTTTTAAAATCAGGGTGTTGGTTTAGGGGAGTGGGGAGAGTATTTATCAATCCACAGTGATCTAAGTTGATATAGTAACAACTATAGTACAGTATAATAATAGTATAGTATAATATAGTTGATATAGTAACAACTATAGTAACAACTAGTAACAATTTCAACTAAGTTGAAGTAACAACTTCACATTTAAAAGTGACTGAGAGACCATGTGAGTCTCTCATGTTTTGGAAGAAATACTTTATTTACTGCTGATCTACCTGGCCAGCCACGCAGGGAAGCCAGCAAGCCATTCTTTTTAGGACACCAGGAATCGTAAGTGGCTCATTGTGGAGATCTGTGGTTGGAGGTAGATCAGAAATAAGATCTGGCAGCCTCTTCCCATTGCTGCTTGCTACAACAGGGCTGCACCAGGAGTACAAACACATCACTGGTGTCACTGGGATAGCTCTTGGCTTGTCGATGGCCAGCAAGGTGAACGAGCCAGAAACATTCATGCTGGTTTTTCAGGTCTTGCCTAGAAATTATTTTAAATTTCATTCAGTTAAAAAGCCATGTATTGACCCTATAATCCATCAAAAATGCTAATTAAACCCATCCTCTCCAGCCTTCCTGATGTTACGTGATGTTATGTAATATAGAAGCATGAAGGGACTTGTCCAGAGGAGTGTAGCTCCCACAGATGAGATCTAGCCATTTCCAATGTTATGTAGTTGGACTCAATGATCCCTTTAAGTTCTTGTTGAGAAAATGAGGATTATAAAGGAAAACAGATCATTACATGGGTCTCCTTGTTGCAAAGGTTTTCTAGTATGCTTTATTAGATGGTAACAGGCCAGTTAGATTTTTAAAAAAACAAACCAAACCGAAAATTGAACAACTATTAGTTCAGCTCCTTAATTTTGTGTTAACCACAAAAAAAATGTTTGAAAAAAATCCCAGGTATTGTTAAAAATAAAGGTGGTCCTGATCCTGAAAACTCATATTTAATACTGTACAAGAGACCAGAAACTGTCAGTTCTCTAAGGCAAGGATCCGAGAGCTAACAAGTCGGTGTTATGCAGAATTTTCAGGGGGAAAAGAAGGGAGTTATAGAGAAATAAAAGTTGTGGAGTCAGAGGATGTGCTGGTCTGAAGTGCTGGAAAATCTCTGCTGACACTGTGCGGACTTATGGCAGTTGAGAAATGCTACAGGGACTTCGAAATACTAATTGGGCTGGCTCTCTAATTTTATTTTTTTCATTTTTCCTCCTCCTGTCAGGCTTGCCTCGGTGTCCATAAAATAAATTTAAGGGAAATTTGAGTTTATGTAATACATATATGACCTTCTCTTGCTTATACTTATTTCAGGTTTGTTTCTTATTAAAACATTTTGTCTAAGGTTTATTTCCCTGAGAAAGCTAATTAGAGCTTTCTCTTTTTTGTTTTTTTAACTGCCTGACACATTCTTTCTGTAAATATAAGGCTCTGGCTTTTAGTTAAGAGCTGAGCTCTATTGGGAAGACTTGGAATCTTTAGTTTACAAGTAGTTAAATGCTTATAGGAGTTAAAGCACATATAGGGCAGATACTGAAATCAAAGTTATATATATTAATGGAAGGATTAAAACTTTCTTTTTAAGGAAACCTTCAGTCATTAATTTTGGATGTTTTGCATGTGCCAAAAAAGCAGAAAAAACAAGGCACTTTTTTTTTTTTAATCACATATTTTTATTTTATCAGTTATTTTCTTAGGAAGAAACCTCTTCTTGAAGCACATAACTATCCTCTGCGAAACACGAGTGTTTGGGTCACAAGCTTGACTTGCACTCTGCATCCCCATGGATATCCCTGCATTGCTAAGGGTGCAACACCTTACTGGTTTAAACTGGGAAAATTTTTTGTTATATAGGAAAATGGGGCACTAGGCAGCCAGGAGTTTATTCAAGAGGTGGTAAAGCATCTCTCACTCCACAGAGAAGTACCTTCAGGGCCTGACATTACTTTATAAAACAACAGTATAGTTAGCACGACAAATGTTCTTAATTTTGTAGCATTTATAATTCATCGAAGCTCAGCCTTTATCCCTGTTTGTCAAAGTTTATAAAATATACATTTATGGCTTGCTGGTGTATGAGGGTTCCCAGCATTAAATTCTTGGTTTTATCATCCCTGTTTTCTTGAGCACTGACTTTCTCAGACTTTGATGCTAAACTGGGACCTCGATGCCGTAGCTTACAACCTTTTTTCCCCGCTGCACACACAAGACCTTTGTAACTGTTAGCTTTGCAGCCTGGTCATCTCAACCCTGGCAGGTCATACAGGTGTATTTCTTCAGCCTGTGTTTCTAATCAGGTTTTCTCAGTTTCATTTTTATGCTGGATTTCAGCTCTGGTTTTCTGCTGAAGAGAAAAAAATGTAAGAATGGTTAATGTAGTCTGGTCAGCTCTTCCAGCTACGAATTAATTTCTGTGATTTGCTTTAATTTTGTTGTGACCTGAAGGAACTACATCTTAAGAAGTACACTTAAAAACCTATGTGACGCTTAAGTTTCAGTGAAATCTCTCTGATATATTAAATTAGCTTTCATCACTAAACTTTGGTATTGCCTCTGAAAATAGAGTATTCTTTCCAGAGTCCATTTCTCTTGGGAGAAAATTCTAAACCCCCCAAAAGTTCAAGTTCTAAGCCCAAATCTGGGGTGCGGCACTAGTTGCATAATTTTTTAATTCATTTGTGACTGCAAAGGTGGGGTAGAAATATTTAATACCTATCTTAAAGGCATTCTGGAAATTCTTTGACCAGTACATACAGGGCTTTGAAGCTAGAATTTAAGAAAATGCCAACAAATTTTTATTCACTCCATCGAAAGGATCCCCTTCAACAGAGTCTGGCTTCCAACAGCTTGCTAAAGCTCAGCCATTGATTTTAATCTTGCAAATGCAAGTCCAGAAGTGGCGGGGTCAGTCTAAAGCTAGTAAAGACACATTGAACCCACTTTCTTTACTGCTTTTATTTTTGTGATTTTAATTCAAATGTTACTCCTTTGTGCCACCACACCACTGCAAAGCTGTAGGAATTGTTGATTTTCCTGAGATTGTTCTTGTATTGGTTTTGCCTAGATGAAGTGGAGCTTGTATTGCTAAAATATAAGCTATACTATGAATATGTGCCACATTTGCTGAAGTGCTTCTTCAGATGACTTTGTGTAATGGTACTGTATGTACCTGAGAATATATTGCTACCTTATACATGGCTGGTTAAAAGCAAGAGGCTTAGAATTATTTTTATTTGCCTGTTTCCTAAGTGAGCACTTAACAAATTTTGCCTTTTTTGCACAGTGCTTTCAGCCTAAACAGACAGAAATAATTTTGTTAAAGGGCGAAGCACACAGATGAGTTGATTTCTGTTAGAAAAGGATGGTTTAAGAGGAGGAGCATTGTCAGAGGATAGGGAAGGACAGGTTGATTCAAGCAAGAAGAATTGTTGTAAAGCCAGGTGGAATTAGCTGTGAAAGAAATGGGCTGAAATACATAAAGTCTAAGATGTGGACTACGGGAAGGGCATGGAGAAAGGTGCCAATGAGGAGGAGGTCAAGCAAAATGAAAGCTCTGCATGATTGGGCACTCTAGGAAGGACTAGTGGAATATGATTTGAATGTTGGAAGAAGGACTTGCAGTATTTTGAATGAAATTAGAACCCAGAAAAAAAAATGGCAGGCAAGAGATGCTAAAGAGGCAGCTTTGGATCCTTCAGAGCTTGCATTTTTTCTCCTTTCATTCCTTGTGGGAAAGCCTGGGTGGGAAGGCTGGGAGGACTTATGGATGGGAAGGTTGGGAGGACTCCCAGTGTGGCAGTGTTCAAAGGCAGGTTGGATGCAGCTTTGAGCAACCTTATATAGTGGAAGGTGTCCCTGCCTGTGGCAGGAGGGTTGGAACTAGATGATCTCTAAGGTCCCTTCCAATCCAAACTTCTCTACAATTCTATGATTCTATGACTCATGGATGGGAATGGTTGAGAGGACTCATGGGTGGAAATCAGATATGGACCAGGACTGAATCTCAGTGCTAAGTGGCTGGTGCAGTTGTAGCTGGTGACTAAGACCAAGAAATGGCCTTTTAGGAAGAAGGTTTTGCCATGTTGAATGAGTTATTTGGCCACAAGTTGAGAGTCAGCTCTAAGGCAGTATCAACTGAAAATTGCACAAAAGTCATAGAAGCAGCAGCAGTTTAATATGTCTAATGAATATAGGTTGCCTGTACTAAATTTGGAAACCTTCTGATGAGTATTTTCATTCATTAGATTTTTGGGTGCCTGGAAGTTTGCACATGAGAGGGAATCGTACCAACACCTTATAAAATCAGGCCCTTTGAAGGAGTGTCAACCTGGATGCTCAAAAATGTGCAGAAATACCCCACCTAAGAAGTAAAACTCTGCAAGTTTGTGTCCACACTCTCCTCCAGGCTTTTCCTCCTCTTCCCACTCTGGCACACGGAAATAGGAAAAATCCTGTGGTTTTTAGATCCGTTGGAGCCCGTTAAGGATCCGGGCAACTCAGAAGTTAGTCTTCCTGATCTACCTTCTCTGGTCCCTTTTCTGAAGACTGGCATGGTAATATTCAGTATTTGTAATTCTAATAGAGAACTTTATTTTTTTTTTTAATGTATTAATCTTCTGGAGACTCTGAAGAATATTAATACTAACATACTGCTTTGACTTTCTGATTTTATTTACCCAGATTTATTTTTAGGATCCTGTAAGCACCTACAGCTGTGTTTTAAAGAGCTAACCTAATTAATTCTGTATTATAGTTCACTTAGATTTTTTTTTTTTCTAGGACAATTACTTTTCATTAATATCTCCGTATGCGCAGTGCTGCCAGACCAAGGAGTTGTTTTTCTCAGATGCATTTACATGAGCCTCTAGCTATTTGTTTTCATGTTGAATTCTGTTATCAGTCTGTGACACCAAAAAGGTTGAGTGTGAAAAATAAATTAATAAATACAGGTCAATAAAATCCCCTTAAAAGAAAATATCTCAATCTAATCCACATTCTAGGATTCTGGTTAATTACTCTGTCTTAGCTCAAATCCATCCTTGCTGTTTATACATACTTTTGGATTAAGAAATCTGGCGGTCTTCTCTGGGGCTTTGTTCTTTAGTTTAGCTTCAAACAACACCCAAGCCAGAACATGAGGCATTTTTGGGGAGGTTTTGTCACAAATCGGTGCAGAACTCATGCCTGCAGCTCTCTTCAGGGTCTTGTTTAAAAAAACCCAGCAGTCATTTGTCCAGTAGGAGATGTAGGTAAAGATGTTGAATGGGAAGCTCTTGGCATTCCCCTGCCTCTGCTTGCTATTGAACTGATGGTTGTTGAATTTGCAGGGGGCAGCACATCTCTGAAGAAAATGCCAGCGTTTGGGGTGGGGGGG
>NW_020799106.1:10120162-10152625 GCF_003259725.1 Athene cunicularia | reverse complement strand
AAAAAAAAAAAAAAAAAAAAAAAAAAAAAGGAGAAGAACTATTTTTACAACAAGCATAATATTGCAGTTTAGTTCATGTACCATATTCTCTGTTGGAAATTCCTCTTTCTGGTTTGCTTCATATAAATGGCTTTGGGCTGTGAGGATAATTCATCTGGGCAAAAGCTGGCACTAGCACTCTAAGAAGAAAAATGGGCAAGCCATAAACAGTTTCATTTTAATTATTATATTCCTTGACACTGGGCAATTTTTAAATCATGGCCAGTGTCAGACCAGGATAAAATTGGTACCAGGGTTATGTTTCCATAAGCGTTATCTTGCAAAACTGACAAACAATCTGCTGAATAGCAGTGGCTGATTCTGTTTGTTCATCTTAATTTTTTATTTTTTTTTTCTTACAGACGCACTATGAAAGTGGAGAGTACATTATACGGCAAGGTGCTCGAGGGGACACTTTCTTTATAATCAGCAAAGGAAAGGTAAGTTGACACCCTTCGAAGGCAAGTGGGATGATGGCAATGATGGCAATGATGTGCTCTCAAAATTCAGCACCAGCCAGAGCTTTCTCTTTCCTCTCCCTGAGGCACAAATGTTGCAACACTTGACATTTAATTAAACTTCTTGGTGCTGTATCAGTAGGGCAGAGTGGCCTGAAGGGGAAAAAATAGATCTCATGCTGTTTTACACATGTGCTCACAGTGAAGACTTTGGGGTTGAAAACAGTTGTTGAGTCTCTCAGTAAATGACCGAAAAGCTCAATTTTTTTAATAGTATACCCTGCAATACTCAATGTTTTCTTTGCTAAGTATCCCTCTGACGTCCAGACTTCATTCCCATGGCTATTCTCAGCTTCTCCAAATTAAATAATAGGAAGCCAGAGAAGTCTGAGCTCTCTCCTACAGGGAAAAAAAAAAAAAAAAAAAGTTTAATTTTCTGTTCAACTGCTCACAGGGAAAATACTGCTTTTTGACCTCCTTTCCCATAAAACTGTGATGGGATTTCATAGAATGGGTTTTTTCCTTCCTTTCAACTTTCTTTTTTTAAATTTTTGTAGCTGGCCTAATACTACTACACTTGAGAAACATTTGGCTTTTTTCCATGTAGCAGGAAGGAGATATTCAAGGGAATACACAGTGATTTCCCACTGCAGATGAGATATGATAGATTGAAAGTAAACACAAATGAATAAATATGCTTGATAGCACGCCAACCTGAGCCTCCTGGTTCTGATGTTTGCACCAAGACATACATTAACACTGTCCTTGCATAATTAAGGGTAGGAAAAACTCCATGGCATCTGTAGAGGAAAAATGTGGGTGTCATATATGCCATTGGGTTGTCTTCTGAGGCAGCTGTCAGCTCTCAGGTACCAAAACTAGTTTTTCAACGTCATCTTCCACTTTCTATCTCTGGGAGCCAATCTTCATCAGAAGGAAACAAAAAATGGTCTTTTCAGATGAATAAGATAGTCATAGGCCAGTTTATGAAATTAAGATAATCACGGACTGCAGAAATCCAAATTTGATGGTATTCCCTCATGCCCTTCGGCTTCCCTCCAGTCAGAAGTGGTATTTCCTCTTGTCCCAGAATAAGGACAACCATAATTCACACTTCAATTCCTTTTTTTTTTTTTTGTTTCCCCTTTTTTAGTGGGTAAAAATAATGGGAGGGTGAGCCTCCCTCTCCCACCGAGTGCTTCAAGCCCTCCTTACCATGTTGTCCAGCCTGTTGGCAACAATGCTTTTGCCCCACTTGATCAGGTGGATCCCATCCCTCCCTAGCAGTTCTCAATCTCCAGAGAGAGTCCTTTGGTTGTAAAAAGCAAATCCCTGTTGTTGACACCAGCTGGGCAACTAGTTGTTGACCTGCATCTCCTTAAGCTCTTACACATCACCTGCAGGAAGAGGGAGAAAACCACCCATGCCCTTCACCATTGCTCCATAGCCCTGTAGTTCTGCTTGAGATGCTCCTTGTCTTTGTCCCTGGCCTTTGCTACTTTAGCTTACTATGACAGCTGATGGCTAGAAAAAGGGAGCTAAAATAAAACAACACACATGGGCTTGCTGAGAAATTCCCAGATCCTCAGCTGGATGCTGGTGGCTTGACAGAAATTCCTCCAGGGACAGTTAAATTCTGTCCCATTTTCTCTTCCAAGCTTACTGAATTGCAAAAGAGATATCAGCAACTGATAGAAGATGGATGGAGTTGGAGAGTGTTTAATTTTAATCCCTATATTGGGATGTAAAAGCTACTCAGGGGATGTAATAACTAACCCATGTTAAGGTTACAGCCCACGATAGGAGGAATGGAGCCTCAGCAGTGAAACATGGAATAAATAGCAATGAAATGTAGACTTAACAAATCAATGTATGCTGCCGGGGACTTTCTGAAGCAGGGGCATATAATGTCCCATGTCCCATACTTAAACCCAACCCAGGCATCTCTTAATAAGCCAGCAAAAATGCTGGCTGCAGCTCACACACCTAGGACCTCACATGTAATTTCTTCATTGAGCAGCATCGCATGAGTGTTATCGGTGAGAGCTACTTCGAAAAACTCTGTCTTGACTTTTATGTCAGAGTATCTGCAGTGACAGTCAAGTGAACAGAGAAGATTATTTACATTTCTGAGCGCAGCTCTTCTCTCAGAAATGCTTAGAAATACTTCTGCTCCCTTTTCTTTCAGCATATGCTCCATGGATAGCTCTTTTAGAACCAAAATCCTTCTTCCTTTTTTCTCTGCTGCACTTGATCCCACTCCTGAGCTCGTTTACTTTACTTATTGTAGTGTGTTTCCTCGAATCCCAGTGAATAGAAATCAAAGCTGTGTTCAAAACACCCTGCATGCAGAAATCTGTTGAATAACATGTCGGATTAAAACATCTCAGTCTCTTGTGCTTGCGAAGTGCTGCTGCTCCGTGCCTGTTCTGTACCTTGCCTTTACCCAGGCACAAGGTGTGCCTTGCTGGGCCACTGTACACCATTTTCCCTTTAAAAGCCATGGTGTGGCACCAATTTAATGCCAGATCATGTGGATTCTTCACTGGGGCTGAGGCTATTCAAATGGCTCATTGCTTTGAACCACATGGAAATGACACTCCCATAATCCCTTAGCACTTAGTATCAGTGGAGGTCACGGAGAAAGTGCTTAAATCTGCCTTAAAGTTCCTTTTGTTTGCCCATGGTTTTCTTTTTTCATTAGCTACAAATGTTCCTGGCTCACCGTTACGCATTCCCTACCCTCATCTGATCGTTGATGAGTCACTGCAAACGTTAAATGTAGTGTGATGTAGACTTGAGGGCTCATTAATGACTCAAACCCACTGGTTTTACCATGCATAAAAGAGATGGGAGAAGGTGTGGGCCACAATTGTAAATTTAGTAGCTAAATTAAACTGGAATGTCTCTAAATCCAAAAGGATATGTCTGACATCCCAGATTTTGGCTCTGTGAATTTGCATTTGTGAAAGCTCTGATTAAAGCTAGACAGCCTGAAAAGGAGAAGTAGATGAGAGATTTTCCCATATATGTGAGGCACATCCAGAAAGTTGTTCATCCCAATTAAATTTTGGACAACTCGGGCTTTGGAAATGCCTGTCCCTCTACACTGACCATAGACAGAGACTGCACAACTAGATTTATAGACGGTTAATATTGGGAGAGGTGATCCCCACCGTGCACTGATAGCAGGGGGTTGTATTTCACCTGCCTTCTCATAACAGAAGAGGTATGACTTACCTCTGGTAACAACTGCAAAGGAAGAAATATTTCTCATAGAAATTCATCTTTCATGTAGCCCTTTGCATCCTTGGTATGTCATGCCATCCTCAGCACCCAGCATGATGTCAGGGGCTGGGATTTATATCCCATACTGGCACGGGAAACCAGAGCCAAGGGTGTTCAGATGATCAATTACTATTTTTCTTCTGAAATCATTTCAGAAAAGAAAAGGACCTCCTAGCAATAGGAAATCATCACTCACAGATGTGAAGTCATCTTCCTGTTGTTGCAGTGCCAGTTTCTTCAATTTAGGATTATATTTGGTTATACTACCCCTGGTTTTACAGTGGGTCAGAAAGACAATCTGCTTTCTAGCAGCAGTAATTACTTTTCTCTTTCACTGCAAAAATAAAATATTAAAAAATAAAATAGTATTTTCCTTTAAACTTCAATGAAAATACTTGATTTTTGCTCCAGCTAGTTATCCCCTCCCTGAATGTGAGAGATAGTAAAAAGAAGAGAAGACATCCTGTAATGCTCCAAACTGTTTCATTTCAATTATGTCAAAGTATAGATTATTTTTGTTATTCCTTTCCCTTAAATGAACTTAGCAACACAAGAAATCATGTGGAACAAAGCTAACAGAAGTCTATGCCATGTGTCTGTCTGATACACAGAAAATATTTGGAACCTATTTCTGCTGCTGGCTTCATACAGGCAATGACTGTACTTGTGCAGCCAACTCCATGTTTAGAGTTAAAACCTTCAAAAAATCACAAGTATTGCATTTTTTGCAAGAGTAGGTACGTTAGTGGAAAACAGCTGCTCATTTTCTTGGATGGTTGGTTGGTGATGATGAGGGAAGTGTGCAGGACTCTGGAGAATTGCGTGGTTCCCAGAGGACATATGGGCTGGAGCTTTTCTTGAGAGATCCTGGATGTGATGAATCCCTCTCTGAACAAATAGCTTTTGTTTGTTAAAAGTTTTCTAAATGCTGGGGGTGTTTGGCTTTTCAACAGGTGAACGTTACTCGTGAAGACTCCCCCAGTGAAGATCCGGTCTTTCTCCGAACTCTGGGGAAGGGAGATTGGTTTGGAGAAAAAGCCCTTCAAGGGTAAGTGCTCTTTATGGTGTAGCTCTTTATGATGTAGCTCTTATGTTGAGAAAATTTTTCAAGGACTTTTTCAGCCTTCAGAGGGCTCTTGAAATTTGGAAAGAGATTGCAAGTGGGTTTATGCTTGTGGAGTTGGGCATTGGCACTTGGTGTTGCATGTTGCAAGGAGACATTTCTTTGCAGAAGGGGCTGTTGGGCGTTGGAATGGGCTGCCCAGGGCAGGGGGGGAGTCCCTGGGATCCCTGGAGGGGTTGAAGAGTCGGGCTGAGCCAGCACTGAGGGATCTGGGGGAGTTGGGAATGGTCAGGGTGAAGTTAATGGTTGGACTGGAGGAGCTTCAAGGGCTCTTCCAGCCGAGAGGATTCTGTTAATTCTGTGATTCTGAGGCTGCTCCTTAATGGGGAAATAAGGTTTGTTTGGTGTTTGAGTGGCAAAGTGTAGATCTTCCTGTGTCTGTCTCCATCAGAAAGTAGTTTACCTTTGCACTGTCTTGCCTGACCGTGCATTTGAAGGTCAAAATATGTGGAGTTTTGCAACTCTGGAATATTTTTCATGTACAGTAAGAATATAATTGTGGTCTTCTTGATGGCCTAGATGGCTGAAGGCAGGGCGGTGATGGTGGTTTTAAAATTGTTGTATTGTGTGTATGTGATTTTGGTGGAAGTGGAAGTTGTATGTGAGTGACCTGTTTTATATAAACATTTTGCTTTGGGGATAAACTAAAAGAAGAGAAACTGTAAAACCATATTCAGCGGGTGATTAGTATCAAAACCACACTTTATTTCCATAGGGTGGAATAAGAATAGGAATAGCAAAATATGTGCTTTAGGCAGGAATTTGGGGCACCCATTCATCTTAATGGACAAACACACATCTCATGCTGGATACTTATCTGTACGTAAGAGGTCTTGGGCTTCTCTTTGATGCTGTGGCTTCTCTTGGATGCTGTGATAACATGTTCAATCCCTCCTAAATCAGCCTTCTTCCAAAAAGAAGGCAGCAGAACATTTGAAAACCAAATTTCTTGTCACTTCTAGCTAGCCAGGGAGATGTATCCAGAACAAAACTTGAGTTCTTGCCCCTGCAAATCTATACCTTCATTATAAAATATGGTTATCCAGTTAATGCCCTTACTTAGTTACTTTTCTAATACTAGCATGGAGATGAACTGTAATTTTAAATTTCCCCCCACAAACACATAAGATAGAAACCCTTTTTTTCTTCTTCTGTTTAGAGGGGCACCAAAACTTGACTCTTAGAACTGGTATGTTTTTAAAACAGCACCAAATATATTGTGGCATCTACTCTAATAGTGAAGCAGGCAATAGTATGCCAAAAAAAATTATCTTTTGAAGAACAGATAATACAGGAAAGAAAAGGTATTTCATAGCCATCCTCCCTAAACACTTCTAGTGACACGCAGCACCACCATGATGAGAATGTCTCAGCATCTCAAGTGCAGTATTTTGGCTGTCAGGCTCAGACTGTGATTAGTTAATTTACAATAAATACTTGTCCGTGTATATTTACATAATAACTTTGATCTTCTGAAACTGAACAGATACTTATGAGACTATGTTCTCAACATGCAAGGCAAGGATAATGCTGATTTATTTTTTTGCTAGGGAGACAGAATACCTGAAGTACCATACCTCCAGTGTGCTAATAAGCTCAGTAGTTATGTAGCTGGATTTAAATTGCATAGTATGAACATACTGTAATGTAAAGCATCCAGCAGCTCAACAAATTAATAATAAATTACTATCTTTTAGTACTGTGTAAGAGATCACTCTTCAGAATCTTGGGAAACCTTCAGGATCTTTCTACTTCTGTAAAATACAGTTATGGCTGAGAACTTGAGAAAAATCAAATTTTTAGTGTATATTCTTTACTTTTTCATCTTTGACTAATTTTTCAAAACTTTTTTGGGACTTGCTTAGCAATACCTAATTACATGCTATTAATTATATAATGATTTTGCGTGTGTTGGACATGGTAACAACAAAAGACATTTATTCGTGACAATATAAAATAATAGTTTCATCGTCTATTCAGTGTAGTGCTGTGTAGAAGGAGGACACAGAAGAAGTATCTTCTAGTCTCTCACAGAAATATGTATACTGACATAGACATCAGGCGATGATGTACATTATTCTGTTTTTCTCACTTGCACCAGATGGCACACATTATTTCACAGTATCCCATTGCACATCGTCAGGAACAAAACACGTTGTGAAATGATCAGCCACATCATCTTACAGTAACACTGAAGGCTCCCAACTGTTGGGTTGTTCTCTTACATTCCTGGCTAATTGGCACCGAGGTAGCTGATGTATAATTTACAGTAGAGTGATACATATTTTACAGTGTACTCATAATCTTTTTTTTTTTTGTGATGTTTTCTTAATTGGAAGGAAAACATTTTTTAAAACTGTTTACAATAATTATTTCAAGCAACAGGGAAATAACCATTCAAATAAGCAAGGAAAATAATGCAAATTTGTGGCTCACATACAAAAACTAGCTAATAATTACTAGCTAATAACAATTAAATATGTTTTCTTAATTGGAAATAAAGCATTTTTATAAGACTGTTTAAGTATTTCAAACAACAGGGAAATAACGATTCATTCAACTAAGGAAAGGAAAATAACTCAATGCACCTTTGTAGCTCACAGACAAACACTAGCTAATCATCATGGCCTCACACAGCTGAATCCTTGCACTAGAACATCTGCCTGGAGCACGCTGCATCCTCTTCGAGAGGTGATGTTTTTAGAGTGGCCATCCATCCACTGGACGGAAAACATGGTTTGGTTTGCAGTAGATGTTCTTACAGAGAATGATGGGGGAAGAAAAGAGGACAGAAAAACAAATCTTTAGAGATGCAAGAGAAGCATCTTTCTTCTTCAGAAACTGTTTCCTATAGGTCAACTCTATAAAGAGGAACAGCTTGAACCACTGTCTCCTTACTGTTACATTATGTATTACATCATATGCTGCATTTAGACAGAGCTGTCATTTTGGGTGCTGTGGGTTTGACCTGCTTTGGAGATCCAGGAGGAGCTTCACACTGTGGGGCAAAAGAGCATTGGTACATGGCTGATGTTTTGCAGAGGTGGCAATGGAGTCCACCTGGCTGAGCAGGAGGGGGATTTTGAAAGAAATATTCATAGTTTGGTTCATAAAAATTTGACCAAACTGGCCATCTCTTGAGGTCCAATAGCTGGGATTTTCAGGTGAGTGTGTTGGCTTTTAAAGGAGATCCCTAAACACTTGTCAGCCTCAAATCTCCTGGGTAGTGGCAAGAGAATATGGAGGAGTAAACCATGCTGAAGCTGAGACAGGGCTTGCCCTGGCTTCCGTAATATATGTGTGTTCTATTTTATTTATCTCAGTATAAATATAAATGATGGAAGTGCGTTGTACTGAAAAAAAAGTAATGAAAATATGGATGCCTCGCTTTGGTTTAACCTTACACAAATATATGAAACAGTTTTAGCAAAGAAAATTTTTGCACATAGTAAGACGAACGTGGCAGCTTTTTTTAAGGCTGCTTTACTGTATTTCTAGGCTGTTGTCTTTGAGAGGAGCGTTTTTAATGCAGTTACTAGAAGAGGCAGCTTCCAGTGGGGCTGGGGCAGACACCGGTGCGGCAAAACAGGATTATGGAAACAGTTTTATTTTGAAAGCAGCTTAGTTTGTGCATTTGTCCATGTAAGCTGTCTTTGAAATTACTTGTTTCTCACTTAGACTTTATCATCTTCAGTTGTGTTGGTTTATAAAACCATGCAGACCTGCATTTGCAATGTAATTAAGCCCAAGCCAAACACATATTGACTTGACCACGAGCAAAACTATAGCAGGGTGACAGCCAGTTGGAGGAGACGAGGGAGTCTTGACAACTGGTATGAATTATTTCAGGGCACAGTGTATGGAAGAGGTGTGGGAGTTTGGGAAGCCTTCCTGCCTCCAGGGTTGTGGTAGGTCAGCTCATGGATGAGACTGCCGGAGGAAGCGCCTGCTTGGTGCGGAGAGCCCCAGCCAAAGGGTGTCCTCCCTTTCTCCTTCTCATCTGTGAAGAATGAAATACTGATTTTTTTGTTTATTGTTTCAAAATGTGTTTGTGGTGCATAGAGTGAAAAAGAAATTGTGGTCTCTGGGATGTGCAGCAGGTGCTCTGCCATGGTGACAATTATAGTGATAGCTGAGCTACTGTAACAGATTTATGTATGAATTTTTTGTTACCTTCACAATGATTTGAAAATGAGTATGGTAGTACCTGTCCCTCATGGGACAGAACAACACATCTTTCTTTCAAGAAAATTTGTTCTATTTCCCACTTACACCTCTGCCTCTGGAGGCTCCCATGTAGTTATTTTCCCAATGTTACAGGAACCATCTTCCTCTAACTCCCCAAAATCCCTAGGGTATGTTTTGTGTGCTGATAATTCACAGGAGCGCTAAACCAGTATATATCTGTATGGGTAGGAGTGTCAAAAGACAATTTCCTTGCTGGCAATCCAAAAACTTTATACTATATTTCCCACTTTAAATAGTGTGAAGTGCTGTGACGGATGTCGGCATCAGAAAAAAAAAAAAGTAGTAATGCACAGGGAAATATTAATGCACCTTTAAATCAGAATTGCAGCTGGCAATGTCAGAGCTTTAGGTATTCATAAATTAATGTACGAGCTGAATACAATCCTTAAAACTTTTTAAAAGGTCCAGTAGCTGATAGCTGAGATGAGAATGAGACATCAATAATTAGGGCATTAGAGTATTGGCAATGCTATCGATTTGCTTCTTTTTCTAATATATGGTTGTTTTCTCTTGCTGCAGCCAGGGTTATGAGTCAGGCTCCAGAATTAATCATTTATTAAATCTCTATAAATGCTGCAGGAGGTGCTGGGGTCCCAGTCATGCTCCTCTTCTCCCTGCTCTGAGTTTGCTTCTGTGTAGTTGCAATAATGCTACTGCTAAACTGCCCTTTCATTACTCCTTTTCCCAGATAAGAACCTAAAAATTTGGGGGCGTTGTTAAAAACTTGCCCAAACCTGGAAACTGGTTTAAAAGCCCCACCTTGCTGCCCTTCTTTCTTCCTTGCCCTTTCTATCTTTTTTCTTACCTGTTTTGTTTCTTTTTTCCCATAAATTCTTTTCCCCTGTTGCTAACTAATAACTTTTGAAGGACTACAGGGATTTATTTACTCAGTTCAAATGCCGAGGAAATAATACCATTTCCTAGCAGTTGGAAAATAACTAACTTGATAAATGGTAAAATGGATTTGCATGATGGCATCTTCAAATGTTTTCAGTTTTGCAAGACACACACACACAGAGTCCCTGCTGACTTTGCTGTCCTGGAAAGAAAAAATGCAGGCTGTGGTGGATTTTATATTATTTTAATTTTTTTTTTTTTTTTTTAAATGGATGCTCCTGTTCAGACTGATCTTCACTCTCACAATAAAACAGGGTATTTTTCGCACTCCCTTGCTCTCAAATGTTGCCTATTCTTCCTTTTATTTTGCACACACAAATTTCTACTTACTACAAATCACCTGTTGGGAGATATCTTAACAGGTTTTAATTTACTAAATACCCTCTCATTTCTCTCAGCTCTCGCTATGCCTGAACAGTTGTGTCTCAAAAAGCTGAAAAGCTTTTTCAGTGTCCTTGAACTTCTCCATGAACGTAAGAGTCGTATTTCAACTTCATTGGACACCTTCCTTGTGATACCCACTAAAACCTTACTATTTGATGACCCGTTAATCTAATTGTCTTGAATTTTCTTGGGAAAAGAAGGTGGGATAGAAGATAGGAAATGTTTATTCCTCTATAACATGGAGATGGTAGTGCAAGTATACAAGTGGCAAACAGGAGTCTTATCTCAGGGTAGCATCATAAGATATAAAAATAGATAAAAATATTTTAAAATATACATATAAAACCCATATATATCCTATAGGATAATATAGTTTAATTTCTGTTTCTTCAGGGAGAAGTACTAGTCCTTCTGTCGCAATCAGTGTGGTTGGAAAAGAAATATCCAGCCACCAAAGAGTGTTGGGAAAGGGTCCGGGGAGCAACAAAATTATAGTGTAAGAAAGCAAGGCCTGTTGCATTTCTCACCTGTCACACCAGGAGTCATGATGCAGAGATTCACTATTCCCATTTCAACCCAGTTAAGAACAGAGGAAAGAAGGAAAGAAAGGAAAAACAGCCATAAGGTAGAAATTCAGTTCAGGATAATGCAGTTTTCTAGCCAGGAGCCCTGTGGAGATGAAGATGTACTGGTGGTAATGTTCATCATAAAATTGAAGCAGTGTTTCAAATGTTGATGTGCAGGAGAATGAGTCTAAAAACAACCAAAAAAGACCCTTTTAACTTTGGCTAATAGCAGGGAGCAAGTTGGGAAGCACTTTTTATCACTGCTGTTGCTAAATAATGGGGCTTTCTTTAAGTCCAGGGTGTTTTGTAGCCCTTTTGCCTGGCACCTGCGTAGCTCATGGACTGTGGATGTGACACACGCTCTCCAAGGACCAGCTGGAAGTTATTTCATCAATTATGTGAGCTGCTTTTCACACTTACTACAAGCGTTGGGTGATCTTAAAAGGTATTTCAGCTATTACGGCTCTGTTTTCCATTTTCTTCCCCTCCCCAGTTAGATTCCTTCCTATGAAGTCAAGCAAGATCTGCGAGGTGGGAGCAGGGAGTGATGGCTGATGGGTTTTGACCCATGACCCTGAGATGCAGAGAACACCAGATGCTTTTAAAGGGTTTGGAAAAGCTGTTGGCAAACTACTGAAACAAAACCCTCCCGGAGGCTTTGGAGGGTAAGAGCTCAAAAACCAGGACAGCTGGAAGTGAGGAGGCAAACTGACACCGAGACCGTGTCACCATATGGCTCCCCGCAGGATTGGCTTTCTTCCTGCAGGCATCTGTCCACTGCTCGGATCAGGAGAGGTGGCTGGGTGGACCTTCGATCCGATTGATCTCCTAAGGGCACACCACGGCAGTAATTAAATGCTACTAAAATGTCTCCCTGTCCTGTCCAGGTTGGCTTCTGGCATGTTTGCCTGGTCTCAAAGCCCTTAGACAGGGAATCACTCTAGCCCAGATGAAGATATTTTATGATTCTGTTGTTGCAAAGTAAATCTTGAAATCTCCATCAGGGACTTGGCGATTTGTTTAATTACATTATTGCAAGCACTGATGTAGTTGCTTCACTTTCTCCAAGTACACATTCCTCACTCTATTTCTTCATAAAAAACCAAGCCAATATTACATTGGCTTGTGCACGAGCCTGCGGTGAGCATCTTCAGCTGGTTGCCAAAAGCTCTTGGTGCTCCAGGAAGTTCCCTGGCAGGGAAGAGGCTCCCCATTAAGGGACTCGTCCAAAGCCTTTTAAAATGAGCTGGCAGGTTCACCCCAGTTCTTGTTAGGCATGCTCTAACTCCTAAAAATGTAGTTCTGCTTCTGTCACCTAGCAAAAATAAATCTGGGTGTTTTTCTGAGCTGTGTTGACTTCAGCCACCCTGTATATCAAGAAATGGGGGGAAAAGGACCCAGAAGGACAGAGCAAGATGTGTTGGCTCTAACAGCGTCCTGTCTGGGAGCACTGTGGTGTGACTACACTTTTCCAACAGGAATGAACTGATGTTATTGACTCTCCCTGTCTTAAATAAGAGCACAGAATGGATCACAGCAAGTGAAACCAAAGGTCCATCTAGCCTGGCATCCTATCTTTTACAGCAACCAGAATCAATTGCTGAAGAATATCCTGAACTGGTGGCTTTAATAATTTGTAATCCTTGGTGGGTTGTCGATTTACTTTTCAAACATGTGCAAGTGGTTTTAAAATCCATGTCCTTCTTTGGCAATTAGTTCCACAGTTTAAGTGTGCAGAATGAGAAGAAATGCTGATTTTAATGTGGGGTTTGGTTTGTTTGGGTTTTTTTTTGGATGGGCCATCTGCTCCTTTTACAACATGCCTCCAAATTCTCATATGTGCAGTTGACTTCCCGATTTGCAGAAAGCTCGAGTCTGTTGTCTGACACTACAGATGTGGCAACAAGCTATTTAATATGAAGACAAATAATAATTTTTATTTACTATGTTTACAGTTTCTAGAATCGTAAATGACTTGGTAAGATCTCTGGAACACAGTCCTACTTTTTCTTTAAAAATACTTGAAACGAGCTAACTGACTGCGGTATCATTCTGCATTTTAACAAACAGATTTCAGTCAATAATTTGAGAATTTTACTAATTTGTGTGCTGGTGATATAGAAAGCTGGTAGCATCTTAGTCAAGCAGGTGTTGATGAACCTTCCAAAAGCTGTGCAGCTTTTCAGACTTGCTCTGCATGGCAAGTTACACAAGAACTATTCTTCCAGTCTTGATTAGGCAAAGGGTTTCTTTAGGACCAAAGTAATAAAGCAAGGAGAGCAATTGCAAAAAATCACATCCACAAAGGCTCTTTCAATCTCTATGTTTAAATGATCACTTAAAAATCTCAAGTAAGGCTGGAGCTAAGCAATGAGATAATGAATCAGGGGGTGATGGGGATGGTGGTGGGGGTGGTGTTCAGCTGCTTGATTTCCCCCATTGTTAAATATCTTGCTTTGAAATTTCTTGAATTTCAGGGCAATTGACTTGGAAATGAGATGCAGCTTTATTTTATAATAACACTGAACAAAACCCATTTCAGTCGAGCGACAGTAAACACTGTGTTAAGAAGGAAAAACAAATGATTATGTACTTAACCAAGATCAGTGAACACTGGAACTGGAGTCTTTTGTGGCTTATCAATTCCCTGCCTCATGCTGCATTTTGAGCGTCCACTTTGCATTTCACAAGCATGTTTACATAAAATACGTAATCATGAAAATAAATCAGTTACTGAAGGAATATAGACAGTGGTATTAATAGAAGGCTTGTACATGAAGTATGCCTTTTTTTATTTAATAGAAAAAAAACCCACAAATATCTGGCTTTTTATTTTCTCTATCAAACAGAAAACTTATTTTGGGAAGAATAACCATTAGGAGACAATTAGCAGTAAATTCACAATTTTACTGCTCTTCTAGAAAGAAGTACATAAATAAAGTTGCTCTCTACAGAGAAGTTGTGCTCAGAGCCACCTTCGTGACTCAAATATAATTAATAATTAATGAGGTTGTTTTGAATCTTAAAGATAATAATTGTTAGTTTTTAAGAACACGGCTTGTTAATAGTTCTGGCTTTTTTACAACTGAATCATAGCCTGGGAACTAAAGCTGTATATTTGCTTTCCTTTGAGGATTCAGTCCAACAGAGCAAGCACAATATTCCTCCCGCTGAGTTTAAAATACATATAACATTGGGCAACAAGATTGTACCAGATGGAAGAAAACGGAATTACAGGGGTTTTATAGTTACGAATATATTTGCTTACACTTACTGCAGTGAATGTCTCTGAGAATTTTTCTGATGTCTTTTTGCCTTAGTGTTACCTCAGAGCTTGAAAGAAACCCTATTGCTGAAATCGTTAATGCATGGGAAATACCATGAAGGTATTATATTGTTGCTTTTTATTAGATAACAAAGCTTCTGGAGCACTATTCATATAAAATTATATATTTATTTTTATTTTTTAAATAGCACAATTTGGGTGAAATATCTTCTTATATGAACCAGGATAAGTAAAAACAGTTAGTGATAGAAATTATTGCAGGTGTCAGATCTAGTAGTTCTTGCTTACTTAAAACAGTATAAACCTGAGACTGCAGTTTGCTTTTCTCATTTGGCAGATATGAAATAGCCTGGAAGGGCTGAAAGCTTCTCCTAGTTCTGGCTGAATCCTCCAAACTCTTCCCCTTTGCCTCTTTTTATGGGTTTTTTTTGCAGACAATACCTGTACTCCGCAAAAGAAAGAAAAGAAAAAAACAAAACAAAGCAGAACAATCCCACCTAATTTCTGTCCTGCAGTGATTTGTAGCATTTTGGTGGGTTTTACATTCTTAAACAAGAAGATCTTTAGGTCAACATATTGAATAAAAAAATTTTATCCTAAAATTTCAAATTGATGGTGCTTTTGTCAAAATGCTGAAATGCTGGTTTATGACAAATGTTTCTAGTTGGAAAAAAAATCCATAATCCAAAATAAATGTGTTAATAGGGAGAGGAGAGAAAAATCCCTGTAGACCTCAAGAGGAAATCACATGTTTTCTTGGGAAGCTTCCATCAAAATACTCCTGCTAGCTCTATTCAGGTTTGTAAACATTAAGTGGAACTGAAAAATACAGCACTGAATTATAATTGAAAAACCCCAAACACCTAAAGATGACCACCGGGGATGCAGAGGCAGAAGTATGAATTACTGCCGGGGATGCTGCTTGCAGACTCACAGCCTGCCATCTGCTCCACCTGACTACCCGTGATGCAGACAAGATAATTCACGTTAGCTAACCCTCGGAGCAGGCTTACAACACTATGTAATCATAGGGAAAAAAATGAGCAAAACCTGTTCTACACGTGTTGGGTGGGTTTTTGCCTAACTCCTATATCACTTACGCAGCTGTGTATGTATTTAGATGTACATCCTTGAGTGTCATCACATTTAATGGCATTAAAAAAGCAATGCCTGCTGAATGGCACCTCCCAGGATGGCTGCTTTAATTTATAGACAGTCTTACTATGTCATAATGTGAAGTGGCTCCTCTTCACATCTCCTTTTTATACTCAGGATGGATTTGGTCTTTTGTATCAGGCTTGTAACTCCATATAAAATAGTTATAATTTATAATTTTTTCATACATAGGAAATTGAGGATTTTTTTCTGCAAGGATGCATAGTAACCCAGTATCGGGGTGTAGTGCCTAGTCATTTTGTGACCGTTATAAGGCACCATCATAATAAGAAATACTTAATATTAAGCCTCGTGATTTAAAAATAGTAAAACATTCTTTATAGAAGCATATTAAAATAATTCCTCCTCTAAAAATACAGAGTAATGTATTTTCATGGCTTTCATTTTGCATGCTGGGTAATTTAAATACAAAAGGTAGGTCATTTGAATTAGCTAGTGATTTTAACACTGTCATGGTTTAGCCATGATATAGTAAATTAGTCCCCCATACTTGAAAGAAGTTGATGAGAATTTGCATTTAGTACACATTTCTAATAACCTTTTTTTTTTTTTTTCTTAATCATGTTTTCCTATTCAGTGTTATGAACAGCGCATAATGACTTTTTGATTTTATTTATGTCATCCAAGTTATTCAATAGGGGAAAAGGGTCTTCACCATTATAAACTTGCTATTTTTAAGATGACTTTCCTGTAACATGTTGTCCTGCAATAACCTAATTCCCTTTCTGAGGTTTCCTGCCCATCAGGATCACAACAATGTTCTCCAGCATCGGCCACTGCCTACAGTTTATCCATCTCCTCCATCCAGCAAACCCAGAATCCTGATTACTTTGGTTTTGCTCACAGTAACATGGTAGGTGATGAGTTAAGAAGAGGAATATTGTGTACCAACATTAAAACTAGGTAAATTAGCACTTAAGGAAAGTTGGATAGATTGTATAGTTCCACACACCATGAAATAAGCCATGTCCCTTCTAATTTATAGACTTGTTTCCTCGGATTGCTGCATACCCCACCCAGTTTTGCTTAGGGGTCAGTAGTCGATAGGTTTACAGGAAGACAGTGACCCTTCAAGGGGTGATCCATCATATGCCTGAACTCCTTTGCCATCTGTCCCCTCCCGAGCTGCCCAGGACGTGCAGACGGCTGGGCGGGATGGGATCCTAGCCTCATGGAGGGCAGCTGAATCCCACTCGGAGGCATCGACTGCATTTCCTTTGGGATTAAAAAAAGAAAAAGCCTCTGAGAGGCTGCATATGACAAGTTTTACTAGTGGGAAGCCTAGTGATGAACATCTATTCTTCACATTTTATGTTGTGGCTGTCCAACCATTAATTAACATGGTTAAACACCTCAGACATGTTCAAAATTAAGGGTGAAGTATTTATAGGACTGGAGCTGACTCTTTGTCTGTATGAATGCCTATTTGATTCTATTTTGTTAGGAACTCAACAGTATTAAAAGACCATTTTAAGATCACCCTTTTCAAGTAATACTTATTTAAATTGACAAAAAGATATCAAAAAAGCAATGTCCTCTTTTATATAATTCAGTTTAATAATCTGTTTGAGCCTGGAGTGTCCAGTTGTGAAGTTTTTTTGCTTTGCTGGCTTGTTTTGCCTCAGTAATATGCTTGGTGATGGGCTAAAGTCTCTCTCTGTGGCAGAGCTATAGCATCATTTGTACCCAAAAAACTTCACAGTTTTGTTTCTGAAGTCTGGAGCAAAGAACCTGAGGGCCCTGTGCAGAGCTACAGCTTGTCCCCAGGGCAGTGGATCACCTCAAGGACCACTTCTGCAAGTAACAGAACTTTTCACAGCCCAGAGGCTTTGCTTCCAGTGCCATCCCATTCCCTGCCAAGAGAATGGAGCAAGGTCTGGGGCTGTGTGCCTGCCATCTCGCTGGGAACTGGGGGCAGAGGCAATGGCTTAAGCGCCCTGCCATAACGCTAGGCAAAAATATTGATGCAATGAGAAACCTTGTTTTCTTTGTTCCTTTTTCTGGTTAAAGAAGTTGCTCCTTTTCCTGGAGCACGTCAGGTACGAGCAGTTTTACGTCCTGGAGATATTTTCTGTTGAAGAGCAAACCTTATGCAGTTTGTTATAGGGAAGGATGGTGGAGAAGCAGCTGAAGATGGCTGTGGAAAACCTGGTGTGTGACTAGGTAGGTATTGTGTCCTGTGGTGGAAAAAAACCATTCAGACCACATGGACCGAGCTGGCTAATAAATTGCAGAAAGAAATCATGTTTGCATTAGCATTTAATGATATCTGACTGGGCTAATTGCCTTCGTAGCTCATGGTGTGTCACCCTGAAGCATTGATTGGTGGTGTCATCTGCAAAGCATTGCTCAATGAGTAATATCAGCCTGGTAGTGATGCAGGGATGACTAATTTTTTTTTTTTCTACCCACCTTTTCAGTTGGCTTTTATGATTTTTCATGGCTTTGTTACAGGGTGGGAAGCTTTTCAATTGGGTGTGTCTAACACTGTCAGGGATGGTAAACAAGTGCCGGCTGCACTAGTAGTGAAAGACGTGCTTGTGTGTCCTGTAACCTGGTGATGAGAAATTAATCCCTAACCCAGGCATGAGCACAGCACGAGAAATGTTCCTTGGGCTGGCAATTTGGTAGTCTCTGCAGAGATGTGAGATGTGGTCCCCCCCGCTTTGTGAAAATGGCTTTATTGTTGGAGCAGATGCACATCAGGGTGGGCAATGGCTGCAGGATGTCTAGACCAAGTCTCTTAAGGTTTGCTTTTCTGCTCCTCATCTTCCCTCCATACATTCAAGGAGTTTTGTACACTGTATACTATTCCTATATTGTATATATTTCTATTTCTTGAAAGTCATCAGTCTACCAGACCCCTGCTTTGAATTTAATTTTTATAACCATCAATTTTAAGTCTTAAAACAGATCTTTTCCCCATTTCAAGGCTTGGCAGAGGGGCTGTTTGTGGCAGCAATGGAAAATCAGGCTCCGATGCCTCCATTTTCAGTTATAGCCTCTGAACATGAAGTAAGTTCCATTGACTATTGATGCAGATGATACAGTTAAGCTTATAAGTACTTGTTGCATTAAAACAAATACATGTTGTCCCAGCCTGTCCCTGTTCCCGTGGGGTGTCACTGAGTCTCCAAAAGGGGAGCTGGAGCCAGCCTCACCACTGGGAGCTTAGAGAGCAGCTAGCTACGCTGGCTGGAAATATCACCCTGACTGTTTTAACATTTAAAAATAAATAGATTGTGTTATCACTAAACAAAGTCAGGTTTTATTTTAGGCAAAGGTGCAATCTGAGCATAACTTTCGCAAGACGCGGCAGCATTCCCATTACAGCATTGGGACTTCATGTGCAAAGCTCATGTTACATTTATGTTTGGCTCTGATAACAAATGTCTGAAAGCTGTTTTTTTAAAATGGTTTTCATATTAGGAGAGTGAGTTATTTATTTGTAACATCAATGTGGATATTCACCTAAGGTATCTGTTTACTTAACACAAAAGAATCAGGTTGTTACATGCAGCATTATTTAGGAGTGCTCCTTATAGGTGTTTAATGACCTACTATCATTATGTTGGGCTGAACCGTTTTATTGCTGACCCTCAGAAACTTCGTCTGGGGCTTGAGCTTTCCATTTTTAAATTGAACTTAACTGGGGAATGAACTATAGCTATGCCAATTGTGTGGGACAGTGTGTGAACTGGTCCAACCTCACAGCTGGAACTGGAGCTGTACTGGCAAGCTCCCCCCTAACCATCATAGCTGGGATACTGCAAAAACAGCAAGCAGCTTAAACAAAGGTTTGTTATTGGGACATACTGCAGCATCTTGGTAGACAATGTTGTTTGGGAGGCTTAGGCAGGCTGCTGATGCACGAAGGTGAAAGAGGACCCCAGCCTCAGCGCTGGGATTAACTTTTTGTTTGTAGGTCTTTATGGGATAGATTAGACTGTGCTGCCTTTTTCATGTCTGAGTTATCTGCTTTATTAAAGCCTCACCATTGCATCAGCACCGTTGATAGGCATCTGGTTGGCGGAGAGCCCATCCAGCCCCTCTCACGGTTGCCAGGACCTCTCCTTTCCCTCCCACGGGTCCTGTCTTCTGGTGCCCAGCCCTGCAGCAGTTGATTCTCAGCAGGTTTAAGCCTCCAAGCCTCCCCTTTCCTTTTGTCCTTCTGTAGACACAAGGCCCTTATCCCTAAATCCGTTTGCTCCTGTGCTGCCAAACTATGCTGGCAGAAATGCTGCAGCAGGCTGATTTCCTTAATCATTATTATTGTCTTCCCTCTTCTGCTGTGTCTCTAACTAGAGTCCCCCAGCTGTCTTTTCGTTCCCTGACCATCATTCATCAAGCTTGTATCTCCCTTCTCTGCCCAATAGCTCCCTGCTTTTCTCTTTTCAAAGAGAAAATGGACAAGATACAGTTCAGAACTGCTGTCCCATGTCCCACTGCAACTCTGTTCTCCTCCTTTGCTGCTGCAGATGCAAAAACATTCTCGCCTGGTCTCTTCTTGGAGTCATCTTCATGGCCCCTCTTGTCTATAATCTGTATCTTCCTTTACTCTTTCCCTTCATGTCTTGTTCTCTCTTAGATCTTGTCCCTCACCAGATAAGCACGTTTTGATCTCTGCAGTCACAGAGATATGAGCTGCTGCCCCATTCTCCTCTCTTCTTACCACTGATAGTATTTGTTATATTGAAAGCTGTTGGGATTTCTCGTCTTCCAGTATTACTACATCATCAACCCATGATTTAAGCTGGAAGGGACTTGCAGAGGCATCTGGTACAACTCCATGCTCAAAATCAGCCTAATTAGAGCAAGTCGCTCAGGATCGCGTCCAAATGCGTGTCCGTGCACTACCCTAAATGCATGGCTTTTCTTTTTCTTTTTCCTTTCCTTTCTTCAGCTCTTTGTTTATCAACTCAACTGTTGGTCTTTTAGTAAAGCTACTCAAGCATTCATAAAAAAAAAAACCAAAAAAAAAAAACAAAAAAAACCAACAAACAAACAGGATCAGCAATGCATTTTTGTCCTTTCAGAGTTGTCACTGAAATTCAGAGCTGTCAGCTGTGGCCTTCTCTTGACGTGTCTGACTTTCTTGTTACTATAGATGCTGGAGAAGCCACGTCTGTTCTTCAGCCTCTGTGCAGGGATTTGCAGGGGTTGTTTCCTCCTTTCTCCTCTTACTCTCTTCACTGGGACTTCAGCTCATTATCTCTGTCCTGATGCCTCACAGCTCATTTCTGGACTTGTCTCCCTCCAAACAGGAATCTCAGTTGTTTCTTTGATACCTCTTAGACACAACTGGCTGCCAGTGTGTTTCCAATAAATTGTGCAGACTTCCCACTGGTTTCTTCCTTCATGCACAGCAGCGCCATCCTGTCTGTCCTTCATGTCTCCAAGACACATGTTATCTTCAGACTTTTCCCCTCCAAGCTAGGTTGGATCTGTCAAGTTTTCTATACAGAAGGTCTCCAAGATACTTTCAAATAGAAAAATCATCCAGAGGTTACTGCTAAAAACTATAGCACAAACTCCACGTCACCTGGAAAACAAAACATTGTAAGACTGTTGCTGCAATTACTGTTATCCTAAGTGATTGCTTTGACCAGGACTCTGATTTGGGTCCTGAATCCTCTGCTTTCTTGCCTCAAACACCAACTCTTCATCTGTGCTTTCATGACTTACTCCCATCCAACCTTTTCCCATATTCACCAGTGATTCTGGCATCTAATGCCCATTTATTACACTTGTCTAAAAAGTATCTTTGTGCTTCTTCCTGAAGCCCCCCAGCCTGGGAAAAGTTCCCTGTAATGACCCACAAAGCTGGTCAGACAGTTCTCCTTCAAACTCACCTTTATTACCATGCGTGTGAAGTTGTTTCCCATGAGTAGAGTCCTAGTGATGTGCTAAGACTACCTCTTGTCATTCTGAGCCATTACATACAGCATTCTTCTGTGTATTTTCTTCTGTTCCTCCCCAGTCAGCCACCTTCTCTTGGCCTTGAACTAGAGTGTAGATTTTGGTGCCAACATAATGAATTGTTCCTGACATAGTTAGGAAATATACAGCTATTCACCACTAGACCCTCTAGAAAATGCTGATTTGCTGACAATAAATTTATTTCCTATATTTATTTCAACAAAATATATATGTTTATTACTGAGGTCTCTGCAGGTTTTTGCTGTTACAGAGTGATTGTGGCCAGTTTTCAGAAGTAAATGAGGCTCTCAGGGGTTACACCATCAGTGCAACGCAAATCATTCCAAGTCCAACAGTATGAGAGGGGGAACACTGAGCTACACGTGTTGGATTGAATGCAGCCATTTTCAGAGGTTTAATTGGGTTTGTATTCACTAAAAAGGGAAAAAGCTCATTTATAAGTACTAAGTCTGTGGCCAACCTTTATCTCAATGTAATCTTAGGTTTGCTCAGGCTGAAACAAGTGTCACAGGTTTATATGGCAGAACTTTACTAATGAAGCAATTTCACTCTGACTGCTAAAGGAGCTGGCAGAGATTTAAATTCATATAATTTTTATATTGCTATAAAATTAATTTTTTTTTCCCCCAGCCTCTGGGCTTTGTAAATTCAAGTTCTTGATTGCTGAAGTCTAAAGCTATAAAATGCACATCTTTAAGGCACTTGCTAAATTCCATTATTTCCTCAATCATGTTATAATTAAATGAAAAAATGTTTTCAATTATAGAATTGAGAAGAAGCTGGAACATTTTAGAACAGTTTTTGCCATGATCTTATAAGGATGATAATGGCTGATAGAGCAGGTTAATCATCATTTGTCCTAGGTGTTTTATATTTTCCCATTCCATAGTGTAACTTTAGATATGTTTGGGAACTTTACAAAGAAGTTGTATTAAACTTGCAGTAATGTGAGTCTTGTAGTTTTTTTGGTTTTGTTTTTTGTTTTTTTTTCTTTCAGAGACCACAAAATAGGGAAAAGGAAATAAACTCAGCAAGAGGGGCTAAACATTAAGTAAGGAGAGAGAGAGATGATGGTTTTGTTGGCTTGACTTTGGTCTCTTGGGTCCAAATCCACTTTATATTTTCTTATTGTTTAAAATACTTTAAATATATTTATATATATATATTTATAAAAATATTTTTAAATATTGCTTCTGCTGATGACACAAAGAAGAAGTTTTTAAAAATTTCTTCCAATTAAGCCATCTATTCTCTTAGGTAACTTCACTGTTGAGGTGACCAGCCCAAGTCAACTATGAATGAAGAATGACAAACATTGGCAAGAGCCTGATGGTAATCTAGCTAAAAATCTACAAAAGGCATTACTGTGAGGATACCCTGACTTTTAATTCTTATATGTCTTCTGCAATGCCTCAGTGAATTTTGCATCATACTGTGGTAGAGATGGTGATGTGAAATATGTTGATGAGCTTCTTTTAGTCCTGGACTGTAACCTTCAAAATAATTTTGTCTCCTGTGGTTGAGTAGGTTGGGTCATATTTAACCCAGGGAGAAAATACCGAACAAACTGAAATTAAGTCTGAAAGAGAGAAACAAGTTCCTTGCCAAGGAATTGCTTTTATAGACTGAAGACATACAGGTCCTTCATGCCAAGCTGGTGTGCAACTCCAGTCTAGAGCCACCTCCACTACACACTTGATTGCAGAAGTGATCAGGAGTGTCTTCTTATCTCTGTGCTGAAAGGACAGGAGTTAAGCAAGGTAAAATTTGATGGAAAGATTTGGAAGTTAAAAGGAGTGGAATGTATATGCCAGCCCATAAACAGCCTGGAAAGACTTTGCAGAAATTACGCACAAGCTTTTATGCAAAAGCTGTAGAGTAAATCTTTCTTCTGTCAGTTAACTGGTAGATGATGTGTATTACCCACTGCTTCTGCAGGTGAGGGCTTCCCTGAGATTTTAGTATCTTGACCTTGGACATTTTGAAGTTTCCTCCAGTAATGGCTGAAACTTTGCAAAAGGAGATGGAATGAATTTTAAACTCAATATTACTGTATTCTGAAGCCAGGTATTTCCATAGGTAATGTAGTGCTTTTAAAGTAAAGGTGACTCTAGTTGTGATTTCCTCTCCGATCTTGCATCTGAAATCCTCATCTAAAATTCTTTTAGTGCTCTCTTCAGACTTTCTCTGAATATATCTGCCTTAAGAACTGTGAGGTGGCATAAAAAGGCATTTGGTTCTTGTTATTCAGGAGATCTGGAGTTTGTATCGTGGGTTTTAGCAGTTCTTAGTGCTAGACTGAAAGTATGCTTTAGTCTACAAAGTGACCCTTGTATAACATGATTCTTAAAAATTAGTTTACTTTACTGGAGAGAGAGGGGAATCATATATGGGAGACAGGCAAAAATTGAGTGAATGTTGGCTGAAAGGGAGCTCTGAAGGTCTCTGCTCTGACATCCTGCTTAAAGCAGGGCTGTCACAGATGCTGGAGCAAATTCATCATTGCCTTGTTCAGCCTAATCTTGAAAATCTCAAAGAATGGAGAGTCGGTCACCAGTCGACCTATTGCACTGCTATAAATTTGTCTTAATTTCTCCCTCATGTCCAGTTTGAACTCCTAAAAGACAACTTGTGGCTGCTGCTTTAAAAAAATTCCGGGGGGAAAAAATACCAACAGACATAATTTAAATCAAACAGTCTGGCATTTAACAGGCATTGTTGCAACTATTTGCTTCAAAAACTATTGAGCCCAGTCTTTTATTGTAATGAAAACGGGAATATATCTAATCTGCATGGATTTTGAGGGGGTCCACAAGAGCAAAGGAGTTAATCCATATGCATCACAGTATATTTATTAGTCATGTGTCCTTTCTGGACAGGTTCCTAGAGACCTGGAGAAAGATTTAAATAATTTGGCAGTTTTGGAGACATCCCTCTACCTAGGAGAGTTGAAAATCTTTGGAACACTGGGAAAGTCTGAGCCTTTTGTGCTGTTTATTGCCCTGATGCTACAAAGAATTTAAGAAAGATTTAGGTTTTAAACTAACCTTCAACGTGTGTCCTTGAGCAAAGTCTGATGTTTTACAGACCAGGATATTGCCTCTCTAAGCAGGGCATCTCAGAGGAATGCAAGCTCATTTAGGAAGTGTTTTATCATTTTAAAACTGTTCACAAAAGGCTTGTAATAAAGTATTGTAGTTAACCTTATAGCCTTTTTCCCCCCTTTTTTTCCTTTTATGGATGTAAACGATACTTTTCCCATGTGGAGATTCCAGATTAAGGATAGTGAGAGTGGAAGGGAAGTATTTTAACTGTCAGGAGCTTTGATTTAGTAATGGCACACTAACACAGCATTCCTCCCGGCGCTCAGAAGTGTTGGACCACTTGGCAATTTGTGTGTCTTCATTTTCCATCCAGGCTCAAGATGTTATCAGTACCCAAGGCCTGAAGAGAGATGATTCAACCACAGGAATAAGGGATTTACTTCAGACCCTTAAACCCAACAATTTTCACAGTTCTTATTGCTGATACTCCCCAACAGCTGCAGAAGTCCTCAGTTTACCTGTGATTTCGGTGATGTTTTGTTGGCAGTATTTGCATACCCAAATGGCTACAGTGTTTCCAAAATACTTGCACTTTATTGTCATGCTTTCCAATATGAGTTTGTCTCCTTTGCTTTTCAAACTGATGAGAATATTTGAATATATATGATTAAGTTCCCTCCCTTCCATGACTGGGAAAGCAGTCATGTTTATTTGTAAAATGTTGGTTGTGTGTAAAAAAAAAAAAAAAAAGCAAGCCACCATATTCAGGGTATTGGTTGACATGTGCCAGTAACCGTATGGGAATCCAGCCGGCTGGATTTGTATCCTTAAGAGCCCTGTGCCAACAGAGTGAGACTTGCCAGTCCCCAAAGTCATTTAGGATGTTCAAAGTCAGCTGGGTTATCTCTGCGCAGCACTCCTCTGCCATGTAGGCAAACCTTTACATTTCAGATTTAGCTAGGATTAAAAAAAATACACTTTTCTTAGAGGTTGTTTTTTTTGAACAGCAGACCTAACCTAATAACGTGAGGCATTAATGCTACCAAAGGATGGTATTTATTCATCTTGGTAGACATAGTTTAGTGGATAATGTTATACATCACCAAATCCACTATTCTGGATTTCATCGTGGTCATAAGCATGTGTTTTATCCTTTTCCTTTATTATCAGCATGTGATGAGATTTAGATTATGAGAATAACACGGTTTCTTGTTTTCATGAGAGAGGAGCAGGAGCATGGTCTCAGCCAATACTCCAACTCCGAGTTGACAGGAAGCGTGTTACTGATGTGCACAGTTTAAAATGAAGGTGGCATGCTTTATGGTAGACTTTGATCAGGCTTTGCTAGAATTCCTTTGCTAGTAGCATTGCAGACTTTTGTTAATTACTGCCCTGGCTCTTTACAAATGTTCCCTCCAGACATAATCTGTAGTGGTTTATGGTTTTATACGGCACTGTCTGCAGTGAGTCGGGACCTGCTGGGGAAGGATACACTCCAAGAGACATGGTTTAATTAGGGCACGCTTTCATTAGTTTACTCCTCTGCAATCAGACAATAACTAATCACTTGCAGGTCATGTCATCTTTTTTCAGTCCCCTCACCTTTTCTAGTCCTACGTGTCTCGTGCAGGAAATGTAGGGACTAATGAGAGGCAAGTCTTGGTCATGGGTTTCTCAGCTTTTGAAATAGTGCAAGTGGGCTTCACTGAGGACGTACATGAGGTGGATACATGCTCAGCAGAGGCTGAAGGACCTCAGTTTCCTCCATGTCCTTCCTTGCCAAGGAAATGCTGCTTATCCACTTTAGTGATACATTTCCACCTCACTGTTTTGCTTCTCTCTTCCCTTCTCTTCCCTTCTCTTCTCTTCTCTTCTCTTCTCTTCTCTTCTCTTCTCTTCTCTTTCCAATGGTGGGTTGTAAGCCTTCATGCCAACTTTGTCCAATTTTGAAAGGAAAAAAATAAGGTAAAAGTAGGTTCCTACCCTCACTCCTAGAACAGAATACATAAAATCATCAGAAACAACCTTTTGTTACTTTTGCAGTTCATGAAGCATCATGTTTGCTGCCCAGGTCCAGAGGAGCATACAGAGACAGTCACTGATGCCTTCAGTTTTGAGTTGTAGAAGCATCATGTAGAGGCATCCATAGGTTCCAGTCTGTCGAGTCGTCCTTGAATAACACGGAACTCGAGAAACCGCTTTGGTGTTGTTTTTCCGATTTTCATTTGAAAAATTAAAAGCTATTTTGTGCATGTCTTTTTCATGTCGTAGCCAGAACGAGACAGGTGCAAGGGTTTAGTTTCTTCTCTGCTTCAGTGGGTCCTGCCTTTATAAGCAATAGGTCTCTTCTGATGGCAGTTCAGCTTGAGTAGGCTGTAGAAAATTAGACACGTAACAAAATCGTGTGATTTTATTCAAATATTATACTAGTCTTCCTTGATTTAAATAGCTTAAACAAGGAAAAACTAAACAGAAACCCCAAATCTTAACCTGATTGTTTAATTCTGTACAAGGTACTCAGAAGAGCATCTGTTTTCATTACCTAGACTTTGATCTCAGATTTTATTCATGCTGTTCAACTAGATGAAATTCTGCTTATTAACATGTTTTTAAAATTAATTGGTTTACTAATAATAAGACTCTGTTTCCTCCAAACTTTTTTATTCTTTAACAAGGTTAAAATATCAATATATCTCAAAGTGAAGTAATTATTTGAGAGAGTTTGGTTTTTTCTATTCCCTATTTGTGTTTATCTCTAGTGATTTATTAAATAATATGCTAAAGTGCAGCTGTCAAGTCCTTCCTGAAGAAAATGGGTCAAAAACCATTTCGTGTGGCTCTGTATGACAAATTCTGCTGCTGATGTTTACTTTTCTGCAAGTAATCTTTGCAAAATTGTGTGGTTAGATACTTTTTATTTATTTTCAAAATACTTTCATAAAAGCTTATTAGTGCTGCCAATTTTTTTTAAGAAAAGTAAAGAGAGAAGCAACAATAATGTGCATACGTAGATAAGTAAACAGTCATCTCGGTACATATGAAACAGTTTATTCTGTTCAGAACTTATTAAAATGTGACGCCTGCTCAGTTCAACTGCAATGCTGTTTATTTTGAGGAAATCTGTATGCAAATAGTTTCCTCTTTACCTGTGTTCTTGGTCTTTTGGCTTTGTCTAGCTTTGCATTACCTAATCAAGGCTGGTAGAGACGTACCTTATGCAGAGTAGGTCTGCAAGGCTCTAGTTTTTAGAACTCTTCTGATTTGCCCAAGATTTAATTGAATTGCCCTTAAATGAGATAATTAATGTTTAATATATCTTAAAGACACTTTTATCACCCACTGGCTGATTAAAGTAGTAACATACGGTATGCAGTAGGATACTAGTGCACTTTTTTTTAAAAGAAAAAATTGGTAATTTCATACCTCTGGGTTGTTTCACATAGGGAATATTATTAATTACTTGCTAGTGAGACACTATTTCTTCACAATAATTCAGAATAAATTACAAGAATAATTGGTTTAAATCATTAATGGATTTGGTAAGCAAGTAGCTATTAACATCCTAGTATCAGTGTTACATCACTCGGATTCTGCTTTAGTCTTTCATTTTATCAATACTAATCTTAAGCCACATTTTACCTCAAAAATATCGATATTAATTCCTATAGACAACTACATTTGCTCTTCTCTGTTTTCTGGTCTTCTTGAAAACACTGTACAAAATCACTTAAATATTAAGTGATTTCTACGAGAGGCACTGGGCATGTTCCTGATGGAGTGCATCCAACTGGAAGTGGTTTTCCCAATGGATAGAGGGATAGTAGAGGATAATTTCTACGCATTGTTGCCATCTCAGTGATGGGAAACAGGCCTGTCAACAGCTCAGACCACTGTCATTGGACTCCTCTGCATCATGTGAATTGGAATATGGTGAAATTCAGCATTTTTGCATCATGCTTTACCAGCTGCAAGACCGATAAGCATTGAGTGACGAATAGAGGTCACTTATGAAAAAGAGGTATGGCCCAAAAATGTTAATACATTTGAGTTCCTCATGACCCTTATATTTTGTCTTTTAGTGCAAAATGTACCTTTTCCTCCCACAATGGCTCTGTGCAATGGTGGAAGAGCATAAAAATACACAATGTAGTGAAATTAAAAGTGGTGTAGATTTGAAAGGGGATGAAAAAAGATGGAATGAGTGGAAAGAGGGTGGAAAAGAAGAACTATTGCAAGCACATGTAGACGAAGTCTTTATAGCTGTAGCTATATGAAAAAAGGGACACTGCAGTCATGTCTGTACACCCAAAACACCCCAGCAGTGTCATTTGCAGGACTTTTGAGACTTGGTAGTTGTAAACTTTCGAGTACATTTTGTTGGAGAAGCTGCTTACAAGGTAAAGAGCTCCCCTTTCACACCAGTGACTCCTATTGCCTGCATGCCCAGACTGGGACATCGCTCCTGTGGGGAGACAGCTTCCAAGCGACCAAAACACCAAAAGCTCCTAAATGTATGGTTTTGTGATACTATTATCAGTTTCACCCATAAATGGTATATAAGTAGCTCTGGAAGAATTTGGTTTTATTTACTTAAATAGAGGACACTCACTTTTATGTGTCACGGTCAACATGTTGCACAAGGTCTTTGTGGTTGTGACAAGAAATAAATACTGAAGCAGGAGGCAACAACAGTGGTTTCAGTAAAGAGCAGGCCAGAGTCATGCTGATTAGTAAGCATGCAAAAGCCTGCTACCATACAAATCTCATTTAAAAAACATGTTAAAATGAGCATTTCTGGGAAGGAAGTTAAAAGGTTTTAAATGAGAAAGGTTTTTTCTTTAGGCCCCCAAGGCAACAAAATACACAGATTAGTATTTATGAAATACTTGCGTAGATACAGGAAACGTTAATTTTTGTTTGTAGAAATTCAACAGAAAATATTTATTCTATATTTCTAAATATGAAACACAAATTTATTCTGAGACAAGATGATCTAATCTAACTTGATCCTTGTCACATAAGCTGGTAACATGAAGAGCCCATTTTTCACATCGTTCTATAGGACTGGAATCTTACCACTGTGGTGTGCGGAATTTGCTACTAAAAGTAAATGCAAGGAAGTTGTAAATCCCTGGATCTAGCACAGACTCATGCAGCCCTGATGGGTCACAGCATGTAAAAATTAAAACAGCTGAGAAAAATCTTCAAGTCAATGAATTGGAAGGGAAAAAGCTTAAGAGGGAAGAAACCAACTGTTCAGAAACTATTGTCATCGAAGACCTGATGTCTCCATGAAAAATCACCTGTTAAGACTGAATTGCTGCCATTTCAATGTATTATTACAATTCCATTTATAATTGCAAATAGAACTGAGCTGGAAATGAAGTTTCACTTATACCTCCTTGTGGTCTTTACAAAGACCTCAGGGATCATTTTTGTTGGACTGTCAGTAGAAGACCTGCTATGGCCCCTTGATCTCTCACACCTCCTTACACCTTGTGTTCAACTTGCCCTTCAGAGTGAGCTAGCAAAGGGATACTCCTCACCACGTATTGAGGGATGCTTGACAGAGTGGCTGCAAACCCAGCCATGATGGATGCAATTACACCATTTAAAACCAGATAAGGTTCCACACACAACTTGGTAGCAAAGGATAAGGCAGGAGATATTTATCTCTTTTTCTTCTTCACCCCTAAAAGAGTACAACAAGAAGGATTTCACCTGAATATGTGAATATCTGCAGCCTATCTCCTTAGTGCGTTCTCAAAGCTGTTCTGTTTTATTGGATTTCCCTTCCCAAGCAGATGGGTTCCCCAAGGGAGAGCACAAAGTCGAGTTTCTCTGCCTAGTAAAAAGGCAGAGCAGACCTTGCATCAGATAACAGCTTCCAAGTACCTGGCTTGCAAATGTTCACACCCCAACGCTGCCAGTAATCCTTCTGTTTCCCTGAAGCAATAAGGAAAGCTGATTAAAATTAATAAAGAGGTTGGGGGAGGTTTTGCAAAAGATCTCATCCTGGCTGTGGGTGCTGATGCTTAAGTAATTGATGTTTTGCACTTTCAAGTGTTAACACCTGGATGAACAGCTGGGGTGAGGGTACTGTTTTTTGCAGGTGTGTAGGCAGATATCCCAAGTTCATCTGCCACCTTCCCTGGCAGTACCAGCTTTTGGAAACATCAGACTTTGGATTGTATCTCATTCATCAACAAAGGTGACTACAAAGGGCCAAAGGACTATATGTTTATGTGTTAGCTGTTAGTTGTGAATCTGGGTAAGGGCTATTTATCACCAAATAATGAGGTATTATTATCTTTGTATACATATATATATAAAATCCCAGAAAGCAATGTGGTATCATGAATCTTTAGCAAAATGCTGCTAATATTTAGCTTCTTAGGCTTTTAGTGAACATGTGGTTTTAATGTGTGTCACAAAATGGTACTGAGGGACTCAGATCAAATCTTTTAATAAGATAGCATTGGTACAGAGATAAAAGTTTGTTAAAATTCCCATTGTTCAGTTGATTTTTTTGCAGAAACCAGGAAATATTCTTATTTATATCTTAGTACTGAAAGGTGAAGTGTAAACCTGTTTTCATACAGTTACTCACCGTTGGTCTTTTTTCTGTGGGGCCTAAGAATTCTTATCAACTGATTTTCTTCAACACAGTCCATGTGTTTCTGCTACAGGGTCAGTGAAACAGGGCTCAGCCTCTGATACTTGCTTTAGGGAGGCTCAGGGACTCAAAATAACCCCAGCCTCCAGTTTGAACACATTGTCACATGCAAGCACATGCAAAGAATAAAAATCATTAGCAAGTATTTTAAGTTTAACTTATTGCTTCTAAGCACAAAACAATAAAATGGTGTTTTATGGATTTTTCTCCAAAGGGAAAGTACATATTTCTAAAAATATAAGTTTGAATCAAAAATTTGGGTAATTTTGACCCAGAGATTCCTTTATTTTGCCTATATAAGGCTAAAGGGAATCATTCCTTGAAATATGCATATGAAATTTTAATACTCTGGGAACACAGTAACTTTTATCTAAAGCTTCTCTATGTCATGAATGCACCAGAAAGTCACATCTTCAGAAAATTAATTGTGCAGATATTGCATTCCCATAGAAACATTGACATCCCAAGAACACCTAGTGGTACTATTCCTGCCGAGCAAGAAAAATCCATATTGTGAATATTAATATAGGAACACTTATAAAGTAATATAATTCTGGATTTCTGAATGGCTTTCTCAGACTACTATATTCAAAAACTCTCTATATAATTCAGCCATAGACATCATTTCTACAGATGAGTTTTCTGGACTTGCCACTGCTCTGATCACTGCAGGTAAAATGAAAGTTGTAGATAGATTTTTTTTTTTTAAAAAAAAAAGCAATATCCCATTCTTAATCATTGATGCAGGGCTTATATTTTGTGGTTATAGAAGATGACATAGGCCATAATA
Source organism: Athene cunicularia (assembly GCF_003259725.1). Lineage (NCBI taxonomy): Eukaryota > Metazoa > Chordata > Aves > Strigiformes > Strigidae > Athene > Athene cunicularia. Next base: position 10,120,710 of record NW_020799106.1, on the reverse strand, counting down.
TAGTAAAACAGTACAAAGTAATCCTTGTCATAGTCATTTAGTAAAGCTGTGTGTGAGTTATGAAAAGTGATAGTCATAAATTACAAGTATAGCCATTTAACATTCTGCTGCAGTTTGCTGGCATTTCAGCTAAATAATGACTGTAAGGAAGCAAGCCCAGGTAATCTTTCTGTTACTATGGAGTCATATAAAAAGGTTTCTTTTTCCTGTTCTATAAATGTTATTACTAAACCAGTGGGTTTTAAGCAACTTGATACAATAACAAACTGTGAACAAAACCCTAGTGTTTTCTTTTAGATAATGTAAGTTTCCTTTTTAATGGGATTTGTGTCCAAATTTTATTCCTACCTAAACTTCCTTCCTTTGTGGAAGTGGATAGATACAGTTTCCTTTATATGTATTGAGGTAAAATGCAGTTCAATGTTAAATCGCTGGAAAATGGTTGGAAGACAACTTGATTCAGTGTTCTTGATCATTTTGTTTAATCTCTGACTTGTATGCCTTCTTCAGCCAGGCTTTTTTTTTTTTTTTTTTTTTTTTTTTTTTTT
>NW_020799106.1:10107855-10120112 GCF_003259725.1 Athene cunicularia | reverse complement strand
TTTTTTTTTTTTTTTTTTTTTTTTTTTAAGTCTGTAATTCCTTATCAAATTTCAATAAGAGATTGACCATTTTAATGAAGTGGTTTTGTGCAGCCCCAGAGAGGCTCTTCACCCCTTCGGAGAAGGAGCTTAGACTCACCTTGTTTGCATCTGTGGGGCAAGTCTCTCAGCTCTCAAAGTGTTGGAGTTCATGGTTTCATTTCAGTCCATCTATCATTTCAAATTCAGCTTGGAATTAGAAATACAATACATAATGGGGTGTGTCCGACCCTCCAGAAGAGGTATGGTTTTAACTGGATTTATTTGGAGCTGTTTGATGTGGTGGGGCTGTTGCATAGGACTGTGGCCTATGGAGAGGTTTGCTCCAGATGAAACTGGTGATGGTCCATGAACTGGAGGGCTGAGAAGCTGGAAAAGAGCTGCAGTACTGCTGTGCAACACCTTTTTATGCTGGATGTGTGAAGGAAGGAGAGAACAAATCTGCACCTGCTCATACTTACTGGTGCAAGTCATTCTGCTATGTTTCCCATGTTAAGTGGCCTTATATTCAAACACGATGTTGGGATTCATCACAATTTGTTCTTAAATATCTGCTTGGCTGATATAAATTATAAAAGAAAGTTTCTTGAAGGGTTATAATGGTTTTAAATTATGGCTATGATAGCTGCTTAGATTTTTATTGTGTGTTCCTCGGTGCTGGCTGCTGAAACTTCCACCTTGATATTCAGGTATTCATCAGCATGTGTCATATAAAACTCACATAAAATCAGATAAAAGCCCTTGAAGCCCTCAAAGCAATAAAATCCATCGTGTCAGAATGGTATATGTCCCCCCAGAAGACTGGCTGCTCTGCAGTACAAAGTCCTGGTATTACATTGTGCTGTCAAGGCCAGCAACTCTTGTGATAAAATCCCTTTAGTTGGGGTTGTTCGAAGCTGCAGCAATGTCATCAACAGGCCACTGTGGGTAGGAGGCGAGGCCGGGAATGAGGATCCATCACTTTCCTCCTGGGAATATGCTAGGTGACAACCCTAATTGCTCTCTTAACAATTCTGCCATACTCCCAGCAGCATAATTACCTGTAGGTCAGAGAAGTGTCACCCCCCACGAGTGCCAGAAATTAATTCCTTTCTTTCCATGTCAGTTCAATTCCTTGGGTAGGATTCTAGACAGAGAAGAACTGGTCACAGACATTGTTTGTAATTCTCTTAGACATGTCAGTTGTAAAACTTAATTTAAAGGGATTTTTTTTTATAAAGTCAGCTTTATCAACATAATATACCTCTAGCAGTTACAGTATTCTCAGATAATAAATATGAGGGATTATTCTTTTTATGTGTTTATCAAGTCTATTTTGATGCTTTTTTGCAGATGCTGGGTAGAGCAGAGTCATGGAGAGTCAAACATCATATCTTGGATGCTTGCTCTGTGATTCATTGTTTTGATTTGGCTTTGCTAAAGAAATACATTCTGGAAAATGAGATCTGTAAAATCCTGTGGTAGGGCCATGTCACATCCTGTGTGTGTGATGTATTGTTTAAGACCAGTAATCAGTATTGGTTGAAGATTAGGATCTTTTTCATGTTTAAACTCTATTTTTATTAGTGTTATTTACTGTTGTAATTTTATCTTTTCTAATCTGTTTTCTTTAATTAAAAGACTGTAAACCAGATGTTTGGAGTAATACTTAAATTGATGTTTTCTCAAATACTGTATGTCTTGTCCTCATCACAGAAGCATAATGCTGCTCAACTCAGAAGGGAACCTCTGGAGCATCTCTGGTTCACTCTGCTTCTCCAAGCAGAGCCAGCAATTGTTTTCTTCATTAAACTGTCTCATGACTGAAGTGGGATCAGGCCTAGTAACTGTGAGATTTTTATTTGGTTTTATCAAGTAAAACCTTGATTATTTTCTCTTTCTTTACTAAATGAAGAGTAAGCACTGGGTGGGAAGTGGTTGTTATAGCTGGCTTGACTGTGACTGTGACCGCAGGCCAAGATGAAGGTGAAGGTGTAGAAATTATTACAAATAAAAGTTAATCAAAGCTTTAAAAAGAAAGTAGATTCAGACTTTGGATACCTTGTTATCTCCATCCTCAAGCTCAGATCAGTCTAGTTTCTGAAACTGGATGTGTGAATCTATCAAGTCATGAGTGCCGTCATAACTGGGAAGAACAAGAGACATCAGAAGTGAGGGGGCCCTTCAGGGAGCTACAAGCTGGAAAATGGCATTGTTATACAGTCCTTAATTATCCCTTCCTTCCAAATGTGTTGCAAAGATTGAAGGAAAGTGCTACACATTATATCTGTGCGGGAGAACACTATTTTTGTACAAGAGAACCACAGCAGGTGTTATCTGTCTGGGTTTGAAAACAAGGCTGTATGAGGCACCACATGTAAATCCTGAACTTAAGCAGCATGAGATGGAGTTCTAGGAGACGTTCAGTGGGAACAGGGTAATATTTGTGAGATGTGGTCTGGAGTATTCCAAACCACTGAGGACGCTTACGTTCATGGAGGATAAATTCACACTGGTCCAAGTACAGAGAAGCCCACAGAACTTAAGACCAAATGTTAGGAGACCTTGATTCGTTTAACTCAGTGAAATAAAATCTGAGAAGATTTTGGATTTTTTTCATAAGGAGAAAGAAAATAATTATTTTAACTTAAGGGTGGTTTGGTCCATTACTATAGGTTTAAGCTTGCAATGAGTAAATTTAGATTGGGAAACAGAAAAAGGTGAGTAACCATTGAAGAAACAAGTTCTAGAAGCATCTTCAATGGCTATACTGACAAAATTTGATCTGTAAACTTGTGAAGGTTGTTTTATGGCATATCTGAAAGAGCAGGAAAATGGGCTTTGTCATCCATGAAATTCAGGAAATTCCCACCAGCTCCAGGTGATGTCCAGAAGCAGAACCGAGGATCCCCAGCAGGTGGTCCCATTCCCCTCCATCTCCAGAATTCACAGGAAGTTCAGTTCTGGTGGGAATCTACGTTCAGCCCCGACTCCACAGACCCAGGAATCAGAAGTGGTTTAGAGTCTGAGTTCGAGGTCCAGTTCTGTGTACTAAGGGAGACCAGGAAAAGGAACATATCTGCTTTTCTTGACAGTGAAGTCAGTATATTACCATCCCTTAATATAGCAAAGAGAGAGAAAATGATCCAAAAATTGAATTAAAGGTTTTATCTTTGAAAATCATGGAACTTTCCCACCAGAAGATTGCAAGATAAAAATTAAAAGTAGAAATCATGATGTGCCATACAAAATATTTAGCATGAAGAAGAATGGTAAAAGGGAATATTCAAAGGCAGTGGAATAATCTCTCTCACCCCAATTGAGCAACTGTAAAAATTAGATTGTAAATTAATTTATGGTGTAGATCCTGTTATAATAGTACAGGCTTCTACAGACACCAAAAAAAAACAAAACCAGTTGGAGTTCACAATATTTCCTGAAGGCAAAGGCAGCCACACCTGAGTTAATATAAGATGTAAGAAAGCCAAAACCATTATTCCTTCTGTGTGTTGTTGAGTGCCTAGGTGTCGTGTCCTCTGCTTTTATGGGATGTGAGCACTAATTTACTAGGACAAGTGGAGAGTCGGCATCAGCCACAAAGCACCGTATGTATTTCTAGTGCAATTCAACTTTCAGACATGGCCAGTAATTTCCTACTGAAATAGATTTAGAAAAATAAATACATCCACCTCCTCAGTAATTAACATCAATTGCATAAATGTACAATGCCGTGCAAATAACGATGCGTGCTGCACATCTGCTTCGCCAGTAGAAGAGCAATGAAATACTCTGCATCACCATCCAGGGTAATGACACATTTTTTCACAAATTCCATTCTGGAGTGACTTTTAAATCTGCAGAGAAGTTAGGGCTACTTGGAGTATCAGAAACTTTAGGGTTATATTTCTTTTAAGTTGTGATTTGTTTTGTACTGTGGTTACTGAATGAAGACTGTAAATGCTGCCGTGAAAGGACTTTCGCCTGCTCATCTAGGCTCAGTGTAGGTGGAGCAGGAAATCTCTTTTGGCTCCTTCAGTGCTTCTCCAAAGTTTTTAGTTTCTCCTTGGGCTGCAGCAAATCAAGTTTTCAGATTTTTCACTTTTTGCCTAAGACTCTATTATGCTGCTCTCCAGACATTACGTAACCGGCTTTGGGTTTTTCTGAGTAAATATCTTAGTGGTGATAGTGCATCACAAAGGGAGTTTTTAGCCATACTTTTTAAAATATACTGCATCCTTCTTCTTTTACTAGTGAGATTGTTCATTGAGGTCTATGATTATTTTCTGGTGGATAAGATGTAGGTTTCTTGTGACGATGTCTTTCACAGGCAAACCATCTTTTGTTTTTTCACTTCATTTTGATGCATGTTTTAAGCAGTTGTATAGTGCTGGTTTATATTAGAAAAGCAACCTTTCCATCGCTTGGCAGGTTTTGTGATTAGTCAGTGGTTGCTTAAATGGTGTTGCATTTAAGGTAATGAATTAATTTGGTAAGATGTGAATACCCTTGCGTTTTAGCCAGTCCTCAGAGACTAGAGGGGCTAGGGGTGGCTGGACTTATCTCTTAATAGGTATGCCAATTATATGCCAATTTATGCCAGGTCTGACACCAGATGCACAAACAGCCCTTATGCTGTAGCTCCATCTACATTCAAGAGAAGCAGTCGGGTTCACAAATAGTACAGTTTATTCTTATGCAACATCTACAGCTTCTTTGAGATTGCCTGTGATAAATGCACAGACTGCAGGTTGGCTCTATAGCACCACACAAAAGAAAAACAATTGCAATCACACACACCTAGTTCCTGGGTAATCTCTTGGCGTAGCCGAGGGCCCAAATCTTACCAAAAGGTGTCCCTTGTGGGGGAGAGCACGAACCCCTTGATCTGTCCCTCTAATTTGGCATCAGATTATCATCTCTCCGAGTTAGGTACAAACTCAGAGAAGTATTTATCTAAGTGTGCATGTGTGAGTGGGTGGGACCATGGTCAGGCCGTTGTTTCTTGAGTGGTGACACAGCACATTCCTCGGTGCAAGGTGTGCGCTGGTTTTGTGGGAAAAAAGGAAGAATGAGAGATAAGGTCTTCAGAGTACTGCAGAACAGTCCTTGAGAGAAAGGGACGAGCAGGAGATAAATCTGCATAGTCATGTCAAATGTTCCTTCAGGAAAGTGGAAGTACGGGACTGCGTGGCCTCCACCTCGCTTCACATTCCTCCTTGGTGCCATGGCAACACACATCACTGGATCTCCATCCCATCCTGTGTTTTTTTCTGGGCACCATGTGTTAAGGAAATGTGTGTTTTGCAAATTTTTTTACTGTTTTGCTTTTCCCACACTTCCAACAAATGGTGAAGTCATGAGGGAGTGAAAACTGAGCATCTGAAAGACAGGAGGATTTCTAGTCCCACCTTCACACCCTCGACAGACAAGACAGGGATGAAGATTTGGCCATGCGAATCCTCTAGGCAAGCACAGCTCGTTTAGGATGTGATTATAGAGTCATCTTAAGTGAGCGTATGGCTCTGTTTGTGCCAGAGACTGGTTCTGAACTTCCCTGTTCCCTCTTGGCCACATGTTCCCTTTCCACTGATAGCCTTACCCACTGGTGCTTTCCCTGGTACCAATGATTACTGTCTGAGGGGTCAGTTTCACTGATCTACCAGAAAACTTATTCTGCCAAATGTCTGATTTTTCTTAGATGAGTTTAAGGTGATCACAAAGACAAAGTATAAAATCTGCTCCATCACTCTGTGCACCTAAAGGACAAAATAAGGCAGAAGAAAATGAGCGGTTTTACATCTTTATTGATGATAAACTTTTCCCATAATTTTCCCTTCCATGCTATTCCCATCATAAAATAACACACAGAATAAGAAATTGAGTACTCAGACTAAAATCTGGCCCTGTCAGCACGTCAGTGCCACAGACCGTGATGCTGCAGAGGGATGCTCTAGTTGGCTTTACTTGAGTTAACCTGACCATTGGAGGAGTTGAGTGTGGCAGTGTGGAGCCCAGCATGGGCTGATTTAGTCTCTGCAGCTCTTCTGCATGCTGCTGGTACCCACTCCAGCCAGCAGAAAGTTGGCTTCAGTGTCTCAGTGCTCAAATGAAAGCACAGCCTGGATCAGAAGCACAGGCTTGCAGAGGCTCAGAAGAGATAATTGCATCAGCGGGAGGCTTTGAGAAGTTTGTGGAGGAAGTGGATTTCTCACAGGAGCCCTGCTAGCTAGACGGGAAGCTATCTGTGAAACCTCGCTTAACAGGATGTGAGAAGGCAGCTGAAGAAAGAGCAGCAGTGAGCATCTCCAGTTCCCTTGCTGCACTCTCATCAGCAGGTGCCAGTGTGGTCCTTCACATGATTAACTGTTGGTGTCCAGGATATTAATTTTGTTGTTCTAGTCCAAAATAAAGGGTTTGTGCACTCTCTGCTCTTGCTCATGGTGCTTTTGTTCCTGTTATTGGCATGACCTTTCATGTAGCAAATACAAGAACGGGTTCACTGTAATTAGCTGAATGAAACCCGTTCTGAGTGAAACGGTGTCCTGAGGTGGGTGCTGGTAGCAGGGTGCTCCTGCACTCCCAGAGACAAAGAGAAGATGGCCTAGGTCCTGGATCCACCCAGGGATTCCTGCCAGGAGCATCAGGAGATGGACAGAGATGGCGCTAGAAACAAGGCTACAGCTTCAGGCATGGTCCGTCCAGGAGACGGGACCCAAGCTATCTACATTGTAGATTCAAGGTCCATCCAAGAAATAGGGCTAGAGATGAGATAAGTCTGTACCTACAACTGAAGTTCCCTGGTCCAGGAGCTCAAATGGGGCTCCTGGACCATGGAGAGAAGGTGTTGGGTGAAGGTCCCAGTGAGGATGTTCAGGGCAATTAAAGCCTATTGACGCACTCAGGGCAGTGACAAACTATTTTAAGAATATAAACTTAAGTCCTTGTCATCAATGACAGCAGTTGGGTAGTATGAAAGAAAGTAAAAGCATTTGTGGGAAACAGATGGATGCAGCGAATTTGGCCTGCAGAAGTGAAGAAGAGATGAGTGGACCCGGAGGAGTCAGTAACATGGGAAGAAAGGTAAGATGGGCAGTCACTAGGGTAGGGGCACTCTGACCCACTGGCACAGACAGAGCATTGACCATGGGAAGAGGTAGGTAAGAGCATGTTGCAAACCACGTGTCTTAGGTGGGATTGCAGTGGCCTGAAGTATAGGGGAGTGGGAGTTTGGTACCCAGGAAGCTTGATGGTGGAGGCTGGTAGTGTCAGCCAAGACAAGTGTAGTGAAAAAACAGCTCCCAATGCTTGTTGTCTAGATCCTGCTGCTGGCATCCATAAAGGAAAACCCGTAATCTCATTACAGCTGCCCTTCCCTCTTCACAATGCTTAGGAATTTAAGAGCATTATTTAAAAAAAAAAAAAAAAAAAAGTAGTAATAAATTCACATTAAACCCTTAAAAAGCGTTCTCAGCTGAAAGAGCCTTTTATCATTTGCAGATAGGCCAGACATCCCTGTGAAGATATGTGGTTTCAGTAGACAAATGCATTGCTCATTGATTCAAGATGACAAAGGGTATTTGTCCCAGTGCTCTCATGCACAAAGAACCCAATCAAGAAAAAGGACGTAACCATTATAGAAATACTTGAAGGGTGAAAAAAATCTGGCTATGTACAGACCTTAGCCTGTAAGAAGCTGCTTTGGATGCAGTTGTCCCACTAATTTGACTGAAGACTCTTGTGTGTTAGTGTAAGGTTTGGGATATAAATATAGTGGCTACAAGTGGTACAGCTGGCACAGTATTAGAGTGGCACAGTTAAGGGATAACCTGATCCCTGCCTCTGCAGCCATCACGTGTGTGAGGCTTTATGAGGATGCCAACACAGTGAAGACATTAGGCCAAATGGATGAGGCCTCGTTAATTCTTGAAGAGAAGCCAGCTGCCAGTCCTGGCAGCACTGAGGCTAATTGCTGCCTCTATAATATAATACTCCTCGTTCGGATTCCTCCTGCATTGGTTTACTCACCTATAAAATACAATTACAGATATTATCATATACCTTAGCCACTTCTCAGATTTAACTGTGACAATGTGAATCTCTTGCATGTGGTTTAAAATGACATTGCGTAAGCACAGTGTTAATATTGTGCGTGTCTAATAGATGTATTGTGTTACTTTAAGTCTCGAATCACAGTTTGATTTGATTTTAATATAGCTGTTTTCATAAATCATGGCAAATTAGTAACATACTGCTCAGGAAAAGTGCTTGTGGGTTAAATTAGTTGTGGCACCGGTCATAGATTATTTCCTGAGTAGTTTACAATTATCAATTATGGATTAAATATCATGAGAATATACTGAAAATATATAATAAAGTTACTAGTTATCTCGTTATTAATGCTGTGACCCTTGTGCGTTCATATTGCTGCAGCCACAATTAGCTTGCAGCCAGGAGTTAGCAGAAAAACCTGATTATGCCTCGCAGCAAGGGGAAAATCCTCATGCTGACTGTCAAAAGAGTAGGTACTGTCGGATTTGTGCCAGCTTTGTGGTAGTCAAGGGGTAGCAAGCCCTTGTTCCTCTGCTTTCAGATCACGAGGGGCAGGTACCCTTCTCTTTTCAGAAGTCTTCAGCTGACACAACCCCCTCTAGGTTTCCTGAATCACTGGCAGCTTATGATCATGTATAGAAATGTGGAGGTGCTTAGCAGGGGCTGATTTTATGCCAACTTTTTAAAATGCAGCAGAAGGTCTCTGTATTATCAATACTTTTTGCCCTCTGTATCTCCCCATTTGCTTCCAAGCGACAGGAGCGTGTTCAGTATTATCATATTAGGTATGATAGTGCCTGTCATAGTGCTTCTGCTTTGATTAATACTATTTTTTGGCAAAATTTATCTACATTACATCTACTGATATCATCATAGGTAGTCTAATAATGTAACACTTGTTAATTCAGCAGCATCACTATGTCAGATCTATGATCCAATAAAAATAGCAGCAGCCATCTCTTGCATAGTTCCTTCTGTCTGTAGACCCAGGGGATCACACAGTAAATTAAAGCATTTTTCTCCCTGTTCTGTAGGAATCAGATAGTGACATTTAGCAATATAGTGAAATACAGGAAATACTCATGTATAAATATATTCCTCTATAGGACTGTAGGATCAGTGAAATGCCTTGTGCAAGGCTGGGCTGTAGGCGGTGGCAAGGCAAGCAGTCACAGTCCAGTGCAGTGTTTGTAACAGTGGTTGTTGCCCCAAGTACATACAATGATTGCAGAAATTATATACACTTTTTAAAATTAGGACATTTGCACTAATACCAAAATAAATTGGGGTTTTTTATTTATTATTTTATCTTATTATTTTATTTTACCTTATTATTTTAGTTACCTTTATTTTATTTTTTTATTATTATTTTATCATGAAACTGAAAAGAAGGAGAAGCCCTCCAGGCATTTCCCTTTTCATGAAATAACATCCATCATTAAAATGAAGAAAATAATTGTCAGATTTCAGACAGCATCCTGAAATGATCCCAGCACATCATGACTCGGGAACATTTTGAGTTAAAATTTGGTGTGAGACCTTAGCAGCAGTTATTGAGAGTTTCATTTGCTTTTAGAAGTGTCAGTACAGCAAGGACAGAGCAGAATTTTTTTTATCAAGAGAGTCTCAAAAGACCTGGTCACCATCTCTGAGTCCTTGACTTCAGAAATATTAAAATAAGTTATTGGGAAGGGCTCTTTTCTGTATATCCTATTGTGCAATCCTTGCCAGGATTTAAACCTTTCAGCTGGAGCCACTAGGAGTATAAATATATTCTAGAAACATTTGCTAATGATATGCTTGCACAACATAAATTATTTGAAGGGGTTGGTACATTTTCTAGCCTGTTTGGAGAGTCATACAGTTTGCTTATACTGAATAAAAACCCCCTGTAAAATAGCTTTTTTTTAAACCATTTTGTCTGAATCAACTGAAATATTATTCTATCAGAAATGTTTTCTTTCCCCAGTAGCCATCTAGCCCAAATTGCACAGGAGCACAGGTGGTCGTATGTGCATTTTGATAGATGCCTTCAAACTGGGGTACCCTGAAGCAAAATCTCTTTCCTATTGTATTTCATTCCCTTTATAGAAGGTGTGATTTTAATGCCTATGGGGATTTTCATAGGTTTTATTAAACGACATAACTCTTTTCAATTGAAGCTTTTTCAAGTTGCACATTTTATTCAGTTCACCTAAAAATATTTAACCACATTGTATTTATTAATGCAAGTAATGGGTTTTTTTTTAGTAAAAACTGATGTCAAATGAATGTTGTGTTCTCAGAAAGTTGAAGCTTTGGGAAACAAACATCAGTATAGAAGGGGTGTTTTTCCCTTATGGAAATCAGCCAATGGATCAGGTAACTGATACAAATAGCTTACACCATCAGTCGTGAGGGACCACATCATCATTCTGCATTGACTTGACTTCAGTGATGGCTACCAAGAAAAAGTAGGAAAGGGTGTGCACAGTGGCACAAACTGCACCAGTGGAGGGTTCCATAAAATCAACTCACATTTTTGCTTCCACGTGTGTTTGGTGGTAACATCATTTACAAGGATAATCCTAAGGTTGCAGAGGAAGCTACCTGCCAGTCATAGCTGTCTTGATCAGACTGTGTTTCCTAGCAAGAGCAATAGAAAGCTCAAGTCCTCTGGGACTTCTGGAAATTAATGTTTAGATCATTTAAACTTGAGAATGGTGTTAATGAGGGTTTTCAAAGAAAAGATGGGAAGAAAAAATTAGGTCTTCCCTGGTGGGTTTTAAAAATCTGCCACAGGAAGACTATCTGGAGGTTCCTAATTTGGTGATTTTCAAGTTCTTTAATGCATTTTACCACTTTCCGGCACTGTATGCTTGACCTTGTTACAGTATTTTTAATAAGGTTGATTTAAAGTATTTAGGACAAGGCATGTCAGAAATAACTGAAGGGAAAAAAAAAAAAAAAAAGAAAAATCAGTTATTAACTTGAGTTCAGTGGTAATAGCTCAAAACCTAGCTTCTCTATGTCACTTTATCATTTTGTTGGCTATTTTCTGATTACATTGTGACTTTCACATGGGAGATAAAAATGATCTTTATTAGATATCCTGAGGAACGGTTCCCAAATTGGGCAATCTTCTGAAAAAACAGCCCTAAATCTACCCTTTAAAGAGAGGGTTTTGCCTACCTGGAGACCTAAAAATGTCTCTACTGTATTTTAGCTTGAAATCAATATTGACTGACAAAATGCCAGTCGGGAGACAAGCAGAGGGGGCTCAACTGTAAACATGATACTTCCTGCAGCAGGGTACTTGCACCTAATAATAAATGCTGTTTTGTGCCTGGAGGCTGCGTCTGGTGGGGTCTGATCCCAAAAGCTTGGCAGACATCATGTCAAGGTTGCACCAGTTGTGTCCATCTTGTGGGAAGGACACAGAGCACTGTTTGCTCCCAGCGTAACATCAAGTTTCAAGCAAATATAATGATATGTTGTTAAATTAAATCATCCAAATGTAGTGTCCATTTATTTGAAGAATTGTATGGGCATTATTAAGGAGTTAGGTGTGGTAGAGCCTATGAGAGCTGATGTTTGAGCAAGACTTTGATGAGTTAAGGGATGTACAAAGGTAAAAAAGCAAAAAGATGGCAATCATCTCAAAGACTTTTAAATCTAATACAGTTTTTACAGCCTAAGGTAAAATCAAGACACATGACCTTATCTCTGATTAAAGCTGCCTATATCTTTCATATTCACATTTTCCAACAGAGCTTTATAAACAGTGTGATCAATACACTTTTATCCAAAATGTTCCTGGAAACAGTTAAAAATAATCATCATTCTTAAATTAAGTTGTTGGCAGCTTATCAGAAGGAAAATTGCTGAAACTTCCCAAGTTATATGTGTGGTGCACTGAGTGACAAATCGTAATGCGAAAAAGATTTATATGCATTTCATCTCTTAAGTAATGTACTCACATTTGTAGTGTTGTGACAACACACTTCGGGAGAGCTTTAAGAACACGGAGAACATTGCCGTCTGGTTGCACCGTGGGCTTAAGGAGCTGGAGCTCGGTGGTTCAAGGTCTCCTGCCGTGGTTTTCGGAGGCGTGCCTGGGGCAGGAGCTGGGCCAGCTCCTGTGCAGCCTTGTACCTCTCTGTGGCTCCAAAATACCCTCTGCTTGTATTTCCTGATAATGCGCCCTGGAA
>NW_020799106.1:10072094-10107805 GCF_003259725.1 Athene cunicularia | reverse complement strand
CCAGCAGCTGTGACCTTTCTCCAAGTCATGAAGTTTGAAGCTGGAGGGGCTGTAAAATACCAGAGCTCGCCTGGAGGACAAAATATAGTAACAGGCTGAAAGGAATCAGACATTTTCCTGGGAGGAAATGGTGGAGGCAAACAGTGGCAATGGAGTATTCGGAGAGTGAAGATGAGTCCTCTGATGAAGAGCGCTGTTTCTCAGGGAGCAGCGATGGGTACTCCTGTGACGAAGTCCAAAAAGTGTCCGAGTCAGTGCTTGCAAGCAAGACTTTAACATAATTACTTGTGGCATTTGATGGTGTGCACTTCTAGTAACTACTTGTTGCATTTAATGCCCTGAACTTCTAATAGCTACTTTTGCATTTAGTGCCGTGCACTTTCAGTAATTACTTGTTCCATTTAATGCCATGCTTTTCTAGTACTTTTGCATTTAATGCTTTGCACTTCAAATAATTACTTTTGAATTTAATGCTATGCACTTCTAATAATTACTTTTTGCATTTAATGCCATGTGCCATATGTAGCTGGGGGCAGTCTGTCAAGCTTTACCTGTTAAACACGGCTTTACAATTTGTTTTGATTGAAGGTGACTGAGGTTCATTTGTGGATTGGTAGCACAGCCCGAGGTATGTTTGTCATTTTTAAGCCTATGTGAGGTGTTGGCAGTGTTTGGAAATCTGAGCATGTCTTGCATTTCATAGTTGATGCACATAAAGGTTTATTCTTTGTATAGAACTGTTGATTTTTTTCCTTCTGTTTTTAGAAACTTTATGAGATTTTTAATCCTGCTTGCAGCCTGACTGGTAAACAACCCCTAACACAAGAGCGTGTAAGGTTTATAAACCCACTTACAATCTATTTATACTGTGGAAAACAGAAAGCCGCTTTCCCCCATCGGTCCCTCCATTCGGTATTTGTGGGATGAGGGTCCTGCAGCAGTGGCTGAGGGGGGTTGTAGGCAAGGATGAGCAAGATGGCTTTGGGGATAGAACTTCTTGACTTAACACTTCATATGTGAGCCAGGTCATCATTCATTTAAAACAAAGTTTTTTTCCTGACTTATCAGTTATTTCTACTTGTGCAGAACATAAGGAAACCTCAGAAGTGCGTGACCTGGTGCATTACAAACCCCTGCCATTCTCTGTTGTGGGTGTTTGTGCAAAGTGAAATGTCCTTTAGGAAAATACCTTCATTCTACATTAATTTCATGCTGATTAGAAGTGCAAGATAGTGGAAACCGTGGAAGTTACTTGAGTTGCTCTCTAACAGTTATTTAATCTCTGCTGTTGAGGTTTATTTAAAATGTTTGAACTGAAGCCACCAATAGCTGTATTTTACTGGCCTGTAATCATGTCACTATAATCATGTCTATAATCTATAACTATAAAGGTATAAACTGTCTTTTTGTGGCTGAAAAACACCTGAGATAATGGGACAAATATGTTAAGTTCTAACTGGAATTAATGAACAACCAAAAAGTTTGCTTATTTGTTTTAATGTCTTAATATACTAGCACAAGTTGGCTACAGCAACTTAATGGGATATTAAATATTATCATTCCTTATCCTCTCCATATTTACCAAAGTTTTAGAAGTTAATGGAGATAATTTTCTACAGCTATTTGGCTACTTCTTTCTACTTGCTTTAAATGACCATAATCTTGTTTATCAGTATGAATATATTAGCCCTAATACACACTTAATTTCATTGAAAATAGACTCAAAGACAGTATTTGAATTTAAGCCTGAATAATAATGTTTCTTTCATTTGTATTTCTGCTTGCTCTGTTTTAAAGAGACTAAAGTAAAGATAGCTCAAAAGTAATTAATGATTACCTTAAAGGGAGAGTGCATATTCCTGTATGAGTGCACATGCACCACCCTTTTTTTCTATATTACTGCTTTAGTCTCTCTAGTCTTTAAATAGGGGAACTGCTATTTCTAACATCATTTTTAAATCTCATTTTCTGCTTCAGTGGAAATGTACAGTGGTTTTACAGTCTAAATGAATTAGGGTGTTTAAAAGAGGTGCATCTCTTTTGCCTGTAATCCATTTACCCTTCGTATATGGCAGCTTTGGAGTGAATTTGAATAAAACAGCAACTGAATCCTGTACATTTGTTTGGCCAACACAGAAAAAGCAACAACATATCATAAACCTTGACAAAATACCAAATCAATCCGATTAAATGTATTAACTTTATAATTTGGGCTGGCCACGGCCAAATTTCAAGTGGGGCAGGGTAAAGGAGACCACAAAGCATTTGGTAGTGAAGATACAAAGAAAATTCTAAGTGCAATATTTTTAATTTCTGAAAAGCTGTGGAAAATACCAGTGCAGTGTTTTAATGCCAAGACCTTTCAAAAGCTCTGTCCTAATCAGATCCCTTTTATAGGCATAGTCCCTGCCTTCTCCACGTTCAGATAGCAACTGCAGAGCGAGTCCTATAGCCTACCATATATATTGTACCTGCTTTGATTAACAGAGCTGATGTTCTCCTTAACTAGGTGCTTCATGTTCCAACACTGAGATGTTATGTAAGGTTTTGGGGAAAAGAACATAAGCGGAAATTTAAATGTTCATAAATAAATCTATGCAAATAGCTAATATTTTGATAAAACTATGTTTCTGTGCACAAATATGCATAGTAAGAAACAAGAATTTGCCTAAAACAGATTAAAAGCTTAGGGTGAAATGTGGCTGGATGTCATATATATACAAAGGGAACCTGTTTCTTTTTTTCCATTCATGCGTGGTTTTTAGCTTTTGTGTGCTTGAAGCCTGTATGGATGATGAACATCAAATCAATATAGGGGAAAAAGCTGTGAAACCCAGAAATTTATTCCTGAAGTGCTTTAAGAATGCAATATTTTGGAAATAAAAAGATTGTCATTAAAACAATACATCTTACTTGCGAAATGTGTTTTTTTTCTTTCAGGGAGGATGTCAGAACAGCCAACGTCATTGCAGCTGAAGCAGTAACTTGTCTGGTCATCGACAGAGAGTAAGTATATCCTTTTCCTGCCTTGTGGTGGGGTGTATCTCCAGTTCTCACCTTTTACAGTTTTTAACTAGCACCTGTGATTGATTTCTCCAGAGAGGTTGTTTAATTTTGAGTAATACATATGTTTTATGTGTCCATGATGATGTAGAGGATTTAGATCCCCGTAAATGAAAAAAACAAAACTCAGTAGTGGCGAATGGAGAAAATTAAGAAGAGCAGAAACACAAAATGAAAATAAACAGGGAGATAACGTGAGTGTGGAAATGGATCCAGGCGTTATGGTGCAACACAGATTGAGTTCATCTTTGCAAAATGTCACGAAAGGCATCAAGCTTCTGGCAAATGTTAGAGCAAGATGTTGTTATTCTATCTCATGTGAGGATGGAAAGCCCTTGTCCAAAGGACGTAGCCCTGCTTGAAACTATATGGCTCAAAGGAGATAGAGGAGATCAGACGAGAAAAATTATGTCTTATATAGGGACCTTGAAGGAATTAGAGGGATTTAATCTAGAAAATAAATGCCTGGGCTCCAGAAATCAGTGCTGCAAATTCACCTGCTCTCTACAATTGTTGGGAATGGGATTAAAAAAAAATAGTATTACCTTGAAAAGTCAACATGACACTTGGGGTTTTCCAGTTGTTAGGGCAGTGAAGCATGTGCGTAGATCTGCTAAAGGTACAGGTGAATCTTCCACAGGAATCCTTCCAAGGGAATGTAGTGTAGTTTTGTGAAGCCATGGGAGACGTGGGTAGGATGAATGAGGATTCATCTTGCACTGCCTCTCCCAGTGCAAGAACCCAGAGAAACCTGCAGGAGGGAGGTGAAATTAAATGTCAGTGGCTCTTCACACAGGGATTGCTCACAGAATCATGGGAAAATGAGAAGAATTTGCAAGTGTTCAAAAAGAAGATAAATCCATTGGATTTTTTAAGTATGTAGGACCTACCTCTAGGCTAGGAACTTTTAGAGAGGTGTAGGAAGATACAGAGGCAAACATCACAAATGGTTGCTCTGTCCTTGAACTCCTTCCTGGACATATAGTCTTGATGCAAGGCAGTGTCAAAGTCAGATGCTGGATTAGGAGTGACATCACGATGCTCAAGTATCTTGTAGGAAAGATCTACATCCACCCAATCCTGCTTTGAGACGTGGTTTGCAATCAGTTATCTTACAGTCTTTCATTTATAGAAGTCTAGTGTTCTGTAATGGCTGAACTGGGCAATAGTACTTCAAAAATCCAAGGTCTTCTGGTAGGTTAGTTTATTTATGTTCAATTGACAAAAAAAAATATGGTCTATCTGTTGAAAACAGATGGTGAACTTCAGGACTGTCAGCTGAGTGGCTTGCTTTCACACACACAAACCAGGTAGCCTGGTAGGTAAGACACACTATCCCTTACCATTCTGTGGGGCAAAAAGAAGAAATTACATAATTAGATAATTTAGCCAGCGTTAATTCAGAGAAATACAAAGAAACAAATAATTTATGCTTTTTTTTTTTTTCCTGAACACTTCTATAAGGGTTATTTTTGTTTTGCACTGTTAAGCATAAAACCCCAAATGACTAATAATTGCAGAGTCAGTAATTCCTGATCATTTTACAGATTGTTTCTTTGCTTGTCTCTTTTGTTTTTCTCAGTATGTAATGCCCTTGAAATAGTAAGGAAATACAAGTTAAATTTAAGGCAGTGAAGCTGTAGTTAATCTATACTAGATTAGTAACAATTAGTAGCGGAGTAACACTATTTATGAGTCCTATTTATACTGCAAGAGAAGTAATGCTATTTATAGCACTATTTATAGTTCATGGAAGGTTGTCCTGTGTCCCAGCCAGTTCTGACTTTCTTGTCATAGCTCTTCTCTTAGATTATTATTTTACAGGCATATGAATTACTGTAGAAGCTAATTTTAATATGGAGAAAATCTACAAAGACTTCTGTAAATCTGGAAAACTGTGCAGGCACTGTTCTGTTAATGAGGAAAAATAACATTTCTTTATGTCCAAATTCATGGAATATTGCAACATATGGTTGATTATGGTGATCATGGTAAAAGTTTACATATTCAAAATGTAGCAATGGAAACTGAAAGTCAGCTTTACCTACAGTTGGAAGCTGTTCTGCACAGGAGGAGTGACACATGTCCTTAAGGCTGACTGATATTTTCTATTACAAGACAATCTCTTTGCTTAATCAGATGCATCTATTGAAGCAGCAATTTTCATGCTCTGTGTGTGTCTCTATCTGAAACATTTTAGCAAAATTGATGCTGCAGTTTCAAAGAACTAGTTATGGGAAAATATTGTTTCCTTAAAGATCAATCCATTTGTCTGACAAACTGGAGAACTTCAGTCTAACTGACAGTAGGGGTTAGTATTACCCATTGGCATTATCTTATCTGGGTAACTCTTCCAGCTTCCTTGTAAAAGTCTTGCCAAGACATCCGAAAATTGTTCCACAGAACACCTGCGAGCCACGCTGCTAATACAGCTGCCGTACTCCCATCTCCACTTGAACTCTAAGAGTCACACCTTGGTATCACAGCAAGCTATTCCTAAGAGAGATGGCAGGCTGGTCTCTGGATTTGGCAATATTATGAGCAACTGTAGGGCTGGTTTCGTTGCTGAAGGATTTTGAGGGGAATAATACAGGAAACTATAGGGATGAGTCAGGCCACCAAGCAAGCTCTGGGAGAGCTGGGTTTGAGATGGGACATTGTTTAAGCATGAAAAGATGAAATGGTTTGCCTAAAGTCACTTCTGCAATTCAAAAAGCATGTATGGAAGTGCTACAGGGGTGAAGCAGTGTGGGTTGGAAATAACATAAGGAAAGCCAGACAGTACTATGTTTTAGTTACCGAACTTTCATGATGTCAGTGCTGACTTTGCTTTTTAATTTTGGTGTGAAACAAGGCCATTACAGTCACAAAAACACCCCAAAAATAGTATAGCTATTTCTAGCAAATCTACCTAGACATGCTTTGCAAACAATGGACTTTCAGAATCCTTTTCTGATGCAGAAGCAGGCAGAGTTGTGACATAACAAAGAAAATGACCTGCAGTGTAGCAAGCCTTTTATGTATCTCATGGACTTTAAGTCATTTTGTTCCCACTTGTCCTTGTCCTGAAAATATTTGTTATGAAGGACAATGCTGACTTTCCTCCTGTCTTGCAATTATCTTTTTAAGTCCTTTCCTTTACCAGAATAATGAATTTCTGTGGATTTGTTCCTTAACACTCTTAGGCTTCATCAGCAGTCTCCACAGTGAAGGAGGTGAGATGAAGCCATTCAACAGTCTCTAACCAAGCTGCAGCAGAAGTTTGAGCTGACTTTGCTGAGGCTTAATGTCAGATTATGATGTGTTTCACTCCCACATGAATGAATATTGCTTGTGAACAACCCACGAGTTGAACCTTTAGGAAGATGTCCTTCAGCAATAATCTGAACCCAAGAGTGAAGAAGATACCGGTTCAATGTAGAACTTCTAATTTGGTTGTTCTTTTAAACTGGGTGAACTATTTCCCATAGTCTCCACATTGTATTTTTTTGAAATTAGCATGCGTGGCATAGAAGAAATATGAATGTATGTGTTTATTGTGTTGAGTGCTTTAGTTCAGTCTGTTGATTTGGCCTAGGCACCAGTAAGTGCTGTGAGTTGGTAAATATAGGACAGAAAACAGGATGTTTGATGTGTTCTTTTAAGGTAATAACAAAGAAAATGCAACAGCATGTAAGTTAATAGCAACAGGGAAAGTATATTTATTCCAGGAATGGAAGTTACTGAAGATCGGTTCATGAGATCCTTGAGATGGGAGCTGTGTATGGACAATATTATATGCTGTAGTTCATGGAGGAGAAAAACAAGAGTTTGGGTTGCAAATGTAAATGATGCTGGAGTTTGGATTTTGAAGACATGGAAAAGTGGATGCACAAAGAACTGAAGCATTACAGACATCAACTGAGGCATGGCAGGTACCAGCTGAGGATAGCAAATGTCCCATTAAGGACCAGGGCTCTTCAAAGGTTACGATCACAATCAGGCAGGAAACACGAGCTAGCAAAGGGGAAAAAAGCATAAAGCAATAGTTTGCTGTGCTGGGGAATGAACATAAGCAGCAGGCCATTACTGAAGATGAGAAAGCAAGGAGAAAAACCTAGCTTCAGCCAAGAACTGGAACATGTGAAGAAATCCAGGCTGTGACTGTGCAAAGAAGGGAGATTTTGAAGCCCTTACAGGAAATTCTACAAGAAATCTGTTGCAGAACTGGTAATTGTGCGAGGAGCCAGAGAGGGCAAACTGAGGCCTCCCAAGCAGATGGTATCCTGGGCACAGAGATAATGGAAATATGATAGAGGAGCAACCATGTATGAAAAAAAATATAATAAAGGTAATAGGGATTAATTCCATAGGGATTCAATAGGCTGGAAGCTGATAAGGAGGAGGTGTGTAGCAAGGATATCTGTTCTGGGTCAGAATCTCTTTTCAGAAGGTAGCAAAGGAGTAGTAGTGAAGGGACTCTTGGATGTGTCTGAATATGAATGTGTTTAGGTATGAATAGCATCAATGTGAAAAGTTTTTGTGGAAAGTGAGATTTCTGGACCTATGTCATTATAAACAGCTGTAAATTTTTGGAGAAGAAGGAAAAATAATTGCTTCTAAAAATTTAAAGTTCCAGATATTCCTGAAAATGATAGTGTTACAAGTGGTCACTGAAACAGCAGAGCTGGTTGGAGAGGTTTTGGCACATGATGAACATAATGTCACAGGGGTTTTTTTGGTAAGCAGTGATGAGCAGATCATGGAAAATAACATTGGATGAAGTGATAATTTGTTAATTTATCTTAAATTAAATAGAAGGCTTTAAAAGTGGATCTGTAACTCTGTTTCTCAATATTGAAAATGGAAAATTGAGGCATTAAAGAGACTCTTTGGGACATCAGATGGACAAGGGTACTTACAATTCTTTCTTCTAATGGGCTTCAGTTCTGCATCATAGAAAGGCAACACATTTAGGAAATTATTTATAAGGATTTATGGGAGTTTGTGTTTGGGAATGGCTGAAGAGAATTAACTTTTTGGCTTGAGATCTCTATGATTATTTAGAAAATGTATAGAACATAAAGTGAGCTTCAGAGGTGGAATTTTCAGGAGAGGTAGCTGCTGTAGTGCAGTTGTACAAGCTCTGCAGTGAGAGCATTGGGAGTACAATTAATTTTTGTCACCCTAGGAAGAGGACTATGACAGCAAATAGATTATTTGCTAGAACATTAAGAATCGTCATTTTGCCAGAAAAAAATAATATAGTCCTACCTGGCCAGGCGTATTTCAAAGAAATAACTTAGTAATCAGTAGGAAAAATTTCTGGGGAATTTCACATTATATTCAGTTTCAGCATGCCCATGCACATTGTCATTGAAAAGGAGGTTCCGCGAACCTGATAGGGAAAATAAAACGAGATGGCGACAAGGCTGATCAATGAGGATGACAGCTTTGCTAAGTGATCTCAGACCAGGCAGGCTGGCGTCTTGTCCATGCTCAAGCTTAACGGTGAGATCAGGTTGATTTAGGCAACCTGTCTGGAGGGAAGGAGTTATTCCTGCTGCCAACCATGAAGCATAGACCCAACTGAGGGGCTTAGGAAATTGCTTTGAAAAGCTCAGCAGAATCCACATATTGGTCATGGGAACTGTAAAAATATTCATCTGACTGTTTCAAGGAATTTGTAGAAGGCTTTGGATACTTGGGGAGCCAGACAGCTCATTGCAAAAAAACAGTTTTCTCCTGATCAAATGTATGATCTAGGTAAACAGACTCATATTTTATAAGTTGTTAGTTGTCAGATGTCTTTTATTCACTTTAAATACCAAGAGCAATTTTATCTTTACAAATTCGTAGGCTTTCTGTGGTTATGACTTACTGAGACCTTGTGTGAAATAAAATGCAAGACTGTTGCTAGTTAAGTATTTCATATTGTGATACTGCAGTAATTCATCCTCTGGGAATAAACTAATTGTGGGAGAAGCACGGTGTTGTTGCCTCCAAAGTGTTTCAAGCTTGGCCTGTTGTAGCTCATCTTGGTGAATTTTCAGGCTCCCTGGAGGGGTTATTAGATTTGTTGCAGAAGTACAGTTGGACTGATTGGGGAAAAGTTAATAAATAATTATGATACGCTGAATTTGATGGATTGGTCCTCTAGGAAATTTAGTATAAAATGTCTTCTGATAAAAATTATATAGACACAAGCGGGACAACCTTGAACATCTGTTCTGTAAATCAATTTGAATAAACACATACAGACAGACTTACGTGCAGCTACTTCGTGTGGGGATAAAACAGGAGGAAGAGGTTCAAAACTCATTCCTAACATTTTGATCGCCATTGGCATTCTGAGAGAGAAGTTGGTGCAACTTTTTAAACTTTATTTTTCACATGTACCTCTTGAAACTGAAAAAGTGAGTGTTCATAGATTCTCCTGAACTGTAAGAGTATTTACACTGAAGTTGATTGGGTTCATCTTTTATTTATATGTGTTTTTTTTCCTCCATATAATTTATTTATGTTGATAACAATATTTTCCTGGAGTGCTGAGATGTGCCACGTGTAAATGTTGTGGGTGCTGGGAATACAAAATTGTCTAATGCAAATATTTGTTAGAGAGAGGAGCTGAAGGATAAGAGCCACTGAAACTCAAGGCACAGCTGCTGCTGACAGAGGCTGGTAGTGCTACAAAACTACACGGTATTTGCAGATATTGAGTGCTAAATGCTTTTTTTCCTGTGTATTGTCTAATTCAGTTACACATATCAAGAAGATACAGGTATTTTTAAGGAAACATTTGAAATATTTCAGGTACTTTCAGATTTTTCACTTTGGATTTTATGGTTTTGTCTGCATTTGAAAGCCTGATTATTTTTTTTTTATCAGAGATAGCTATGACTTGTCAAGAAAGGTTACTCTATCAACCCTCTTGGCAATGGAAATTGGAGAAAAATAAAATAAAAAAGTATTATTCTAGCATGACTGACCCTTTACAAACTGAGCTGAACACTTTCACTGGAGATTTTAGTTTTTGCTGCTTTACTGTTTCTCCCAGATGAGGTGAAGTTTATCCATGGAGAAAATTGGTTATGAGGAGAGAATAGAAAAAATGAAGAGAGGAGGCTATGAGGAGAAAAAAAAAAGAACAGTTTTCTGATTAAATTCTTGAGAAAGTTTTGACTGAGGTGATACTTCAACAGCATTGAGATAGGGAATAAAAAGTGACTTGAGTGAACTTCAATATCTTGCCCGGTCCTAAATCTTGTTTAACATATTTTAATAAAAACTTAAGTATATTAGATAAACTGTTTTTACTCCTTTCAGTCCATACAGTGTTTCACTAGACAAAAGATTTATTTGCATTACCAAAAAATCATGGAGTTTAACCCTGAAACATTTTCCCAACCATATGAAGGCAAACCAAGCCTAGCTACTTTAAATTGCATTTTAAACCCTAGGTCATAGCTTGTCGTGTTCCAAGAGGATTACAGTATTGCTATGTCTCTCTTAATTGCCTAAATAACCTGTTTGTTGTGCAAGTGAGCATTAACATACACATCTTGCTTTGCTTTCAGTGTCACCTTTCAAGGGTTTGGCTTTATCCTATGGCACATCTTCAGTACAGTAAAGATAAACCTCGATCTGTTGAATGAGCTGAATTCTTCATATTTTCACTGCCGAGTAGGGAATTATGGGTTGAAAAGCTACTCTGATGATTAACACATCTTAAAATTGAAAACTACAGCCTGCCTTGTTAAAAAACCCTAACACAATTTCCATGCAAGAGCAAAGGGGCCTTTTGTCTTCTCTTCCACATTAATGAGTTCCCATTACTTTCTCTGTGCTGCATAAATGATTTCCTAGATTGTATAATTTGAAATATTGCGAATGAAACAAAGTGGAAAACTCGGAAAATTTGTGTGGGCAGAGGATATTTCCAGAGTGGTGATGACTGTAATTATACAAAAGGCCATGCTGGAAAGGCCTGTTACAGCAGCTCTAGATCCAAACCCATATAAATACCTCTCCTGATTGTGAGTTCTTGACTCATATTTATTACAATAACGGGTATAATACAGCTTTTTCCAGCTGCTGTTCATAAAGTGAGGTAATTAAGCCACATTTCATTCTTCTGGAAGTCACGTCCCCACTTGCCACGTGCACACAGTGCACGTACCTTGCATAGGGCCAAGCATCTCCCGATGCAGCAACACCACTTAAGACCTTACAACATGTTTAAGCTGCCTGAGCGAAGCATGGTCTGAACAGTCTCATTGCATGAGAGGCCAAAGGGAGCACGAAGTCACCCTGGTTAACCTCAGACATCGCAGGATATTGCATTTCCCACAGCTGCCTTCCACTCAGCCCGAATACATCAGGCTGCTGAATTCCGCTCGTTGTATTTTCACAAACAGCTGGGATTTGAAGCTTTTCTGTCACAGGTTTTTCATCGGTGGCTCATTATCCTATATAACGTCATGTGATCTGAAACCAAGTGATTTAGGGGAAAAAATGCAAATTATCTGCAAATTGTTACCTTATTAACGTGTCCTGTATTTTGTCCACCTGCTCAAACCTCCCAAAAGTCTTTCTTGAGAGAAGACCATATTAAATATTCTGTTCTTATTCCTAAATTCATAAATATGATTCTAAATGGTGATTTATTTTTTTTAATTTTTTCAACTTTTAAGTTCATTTTTTTTCAACTTCTTAATAGCCATTATTGTTCTTTGTCTCTATGTTTAGTGCCTCAGGAGTGCAATGAACAGATAGGAGCCAGAGGAACTGCAGGACTTTCATTTCCGAAGCTGTGACCTTAAGGCAGAGATTAGCCAAGACACCATAGTTTGCAGCAGTTCATCCTTTTAAATTAGATTCGCTCTTTTCTCATTTTGCATGTGGTTCTTGAAAAAAAAGAAAACCTATGTGTGACAGACACACTGGGAATAATGGAAATGCATAATAGGGAACTATGCTTTTCACCTGAAATACTTTCAATTATAGGTATCAGTTGATTTCAATTATTGAAAATTACTTACAATATTCCATTTTTATTTCTTATTTAGTCACTGGCACTGTGTAATATCACTACCAAAGACAAAACAGTAGTATATTAAAGTTTTCTTTCTCTGGAGTGTTGCTTGTTAGTTGATTAAATGACCATTAGGGCCACTTGTTTGAGTCACTCATGATATAAAAAGATTTTCTAATTCTTTTTCCGATATGTCTGTGCCCTTTGTGTCTCCCCTGGGATAGAGGATGATGTTAGAGGACAGGACCTGCAGCTTGCACAAAACACAGCTCAGCATCCCTAACATTTCACCCCGCCTTACTCAGTTTAACCCAATTTCCTCTCAAATGTCATTAAGCAGTTTGGCTTATGACAATTTGTTTGTGTTTCTGCCCTCACTTTCTTTTCCTTTTCTGCTTTTTCCTCTCATTTTATTTCTCTCTGCTGTGTTTTTGGTCACTGAGAAAGCTAAGATAAAGAAATAAAGATTATCCTTAACTCTGAAAGCAGAGAGGTTTCTAGCATTTCTGTTTGGAGGACAGGGTGGCACCTCACCATCATATTGACTTACCAGCCATATTTGACAGATTTACTCTAAAACTTATATTGGAGGGAAGGAAAACTTCAGCAGTAATTACAGGGGGTTCAGTCCCTAAAAAAGGTGGTTAAATAAGTTTGGATCCTCCTGGCGTTGGTTATTGCATTTCCAGCCCTTCTCCAGCATGACTGAGGCTGTGTTTCCCAGCAGATGCCCAGCTCTGGCCCCAGTTTGATCAGTTGAAGTCATGTCTGGCATCGAGGGATGGCCCCTGGTTGCTGCTGAAGAGCCACATTGACTTGCTTGGCTCCCAAATGGAGACTCTTCCTCTAAAAATGCCCCTTTATTTTTACAGCTCCTTCAAACATCTGATTGGCGGCCTAGATGATGTTTCCAATAAAGCCTATGAAGATGCAGAAGCAAAAGCAAAGTAAGTGTCTGCTCATTATGTTCAGCATACGTTCTTAACCTCATTTGTAATTGATGGTGCATCATTGTAATTAAAAAAACCAACCCTGTTTTTTTCTTAACACAACAGTATAAACCAGCCTAAAAACTAGTGAATTAGGTGTTTAATTTTTTCTCTGGATGAACCTCCTGCTGTCTCCCTGGCTCTCTCCATGGATATGGAGGTCTCCCACTGCCCAGAGCTGGGTGGTCCAAAGGTCTGTCTTAATCACAATATTTGAGTCCTCGGAAGTGTTAGATCTTCAAAAAATTCTCTTGAAATATTTTAAGGTGAGAAATCTTGGAAAGCTCTAGTAGTGATGGAAATTGTTGTTGAACACGATTTGTTTCTTTAGAGAACTCTGATCTTTCTCAGACTTTTCACAAAGTAAAAATGGGTTTTGAGACAAAGAATGGGAAATTGAGCTTGTCATTTTTGAATGAATACTAGAGCTGCCTTGATGTGAAGCAATATATTCATCCAAATACCTACCATAAATATCCATTCCTTTCAGAAGTGAACTGTAGTGTATTGAGGTTTTAAAATATTAAAAAAAACCAAAACAAAACAACACTCTTCATTCATTCTTGAACTACACTTTGTTTTTTTATAGGAAAACTTCGTTATGTCTGTGCTTTGATACTATACCAACAATAAAGCTTTTGAAGAGGAACATGTTCTGATTAGAGGGATACTGAATATAAGCCAATATGATTCAAAGGCAATAGTTGTTTAAAAGAAAACTGAAGTTGCTCTATACAAAATTAATTTACTATTCTAAAATAATTTTACTTTTTTTTTTTTTTATTGCCACGTTAAAGAAGGTGATAGGTGTTTTCTCAGTCAGATAGTGTGACTGTTAATCAGTGGTCGGCAGCTGTCTAAATTTAAGATTGCTCAAGTTATACATAGAAACTTCTCATTAAACCAGAGGGGTTTGAAATAGTGTATAACAAAGGTATTTGGCACTTCTGTGGAGAGAAAACGAGAAGCCCTAATTAGTTAGTTGATTAAAAATAACTTTTTGTTTGTTTGCTTCAGAAAGTAAATATTCACCCCAAGAAACTTAGTTTCTTTAAAAGTGGCTAATATTGCAAAGTGCCCACAAATAAAGATACTATTATCTTTTTTATCATCTTTGAGTGATATTTGAAATAAATTTTTAATCGTGTTTAACTTATTTTAAGGTACTACACGGGCACCCTAGAGTTGCATTTTAGTTTAGAATAATATTTCCCTGCCCCAAATCAAACATGTAAGTTTTCTTCTTCTCATGCTTAAGTTCCCTAAAATTCTTGTTGACTGAATTAAAAAGGCAGGAGGCTGCCAGCCTCTTTTACCAGCCCAGATAATAGGTATTTTGGGAACAGAATGTGAAGTCAAGTGGACACAGTGCTATAGCAGCAGATAACCATCTATAGATCTTATAGATAAATATATATTATTATATATATTATTACCAGCTGAAAATATGTCATTTTAATGCCAGTAGCAGCTTATGTAAAGCATTTTACAGTGTTGGAAAATTAACAAACAGCTTCAGAGAGATGGTCCCATGTACCTGTGCTATTATTATTTTAGATTTTTTTCTTGTGTTACTATTTGGGTTATATTGATTTTCATCTGAACAAAAGGGAAGAAAACATTGGTAACAAAACTGAGGATTTGGGGGTTTAGTAGTAACATGTTATTATCACAGAAGCTTTTATAAGGTTACACCACAACCCATTAGCACCAAGTAAAATTTGCAAATAGGACTTGCCATTCTTCATTTCATAGTCTGTCTTTTCACATCCATGATTTCAAGCTCTGTTATTAATAGAGCATCACATAGTAATTTATTATCATAGGAAATGTTTGTGTACGCAGATTGTATTGGAGGCTTTTTCAGGATGGTTCTGTGAGCTTTAGGGAAGGGCTTTCAGGATCCCTTGTGCATTAGGTGGGGGGACTGCAGTTTTGGACCTAATTTGAATAAACTCTTCATTTTGGGAACCAGTGGGCCAATGTTAACCTTAACATTTTTGAGCTTTTATTTTCTTTATTCCTCTGCTTTTCTTCTAATGCCAAGTATTTCATCCCAATGGAAGGGCAAAGTGAAGGATTCCTGGTGATGGAGGAATTATTCTCCAAAAGGATGAATCAATTAATTTTGATAGCAATATTTCTGGCTTAAAAGTCAGAGGCCTGTGCATGAGTCCCGTCACTTGAGACTGTATGTGACAGTGACATTATTGTCCTTTGCATATTGACATTTTGACTTTGAAAAAGCAGAAGGGATCAGTGCTGTCTTCCTGGAGAAACATTAAAAACCAGGAACACTCTTTCAAAAGATACGGAATTTGTTAGTCAAATACCATATTCATGTTTGCTCAACTCCTTGAAAGCAAGTACATGCCTTCAAAAAGATGAATAGAAGAGGAAAAAGCAGTAAAGTTACTTGGAGACTAAAGTGAGATGCATTGTAAGATGCTTCAGAAGGTTTTATTGCTCAAGAGCTATTGTTTCTATATCTCACAAGATAAAACTCCTCTGGGAGAAAAGTCTACTTGGCAGAAATTTTAACCTGGATTACTTTGCAAGCAGCTGTTAATTAGCTCCAGCTCGTTGTCCTTCAAGGGTTTATCTTTTCCATGGGGAAGTTTGTCAAAGGGAAGAACTCAACACATAAAGCACATTCGGGTTTGGTGAAGCTTTACACAACTTAAATCACATAAAAATTTTTTTTTCCTCTTTTTTTCCATCCTTGTAGCTAGCATCTCATTTTCAGTGCTTGTATGGCAGGTGGCAAAAGGATTTTGGATGGATAGAAATATTCTGCATACTCGTGCCTCACTGTGTATCAGGTGGATCAGGATGATCCACACAAAGGTCAGACATTCAGCAGATCTAACTGCACAAATTAAATACAAAGGACATCATTGTGAGACATCAGTACAGAGTGTCAGAGCCTGCTTTTGGCTGGTGTAGTGGCCACATTCAGGGCCAAAATGTGAACAGTGTAATATTTTCTTATCAGTTGCTGTTGGTTAAGAAATATGATCTGAAATTATATATATAAAAATGTCTACAAAATGGCAGCGTGTATTTTTGTATAAATCTACCATATCAAGGAGATGATTAAATTCCTGTTAATTTGTAGGCTCTTGTTCAGCTAAAACACAGTTTTAGACTACATCCAGTGCAGGATTCATGTTCCCAAAGCAGGACTTGGGCTGGAATTCATTAGCAGGTGGCACTGGTGGGGTTTTTTATCTCCACGCTGAGGTGTGACCCTGGGGTCACAGAGCTGGTAGCCCCATGCAGACATGACAGAGGATGTTAGGCAGAAATTACAGAGTCAGAAGATCTTTCCATGTATCCAACAGCCCTTCAGGTCTGAAAGGGCCGAACAACTTTTTGTTGAGTTTCTCTCTTGGCAGCGTGGTGTTTTCTCAGCCAAGCCTTGAGATATGGTTAGAGTTCTCCTAAGGCCTGGGAAAATGTTCTAGCAATCAAACTGTTGTAGACAGCTGAGCTACAACTTCCTACCCTTCGGCATGATTTGAAGGGAAAGAGCAAGCTCTTCTTAGCTCTTGAAGGCAAAGAAAATACATATCACCATTCAAAAATAGTTCAGCTGAGCAGGGAGGCTTCATGTACCACTAAATGAGGTGTCACGGGGAACCATGGCTTTAGGTATCTGCATACTGGCCGTGATGGTTGTAGGTGTCGGTTCTGCACGGGCACCTTTGGATTGTGTCCTAAATGCCTGACTCTTGTCCTGCAAGGGCAGCCAGGACATCCAACACAAGGCTGTGTCAGTGCTCCAGTGGGAGGGTGCCCAGGAGTCCCTGCCAAGCAGACCTCGAAGAAAGTTGTGTTCTTCGAGGGCTCTGGCCTTCCCTCAAGAAGACAGCTCTTTGTCTAGGAAAGTAATTGTGCACCTGTGTTGCTGAAAGCAGGGGAATTCAGCAGAGTTGTTCGTGTGCCCAAGCTGAGTCATCTTTGATGCTGCTTTGTGAGTTTCCTTAAAGTCAGGTGAATATAAAAATTATGGCTTTCATCTAAATGATTAAACCCTTTTTTATCATCATGATTACAGGGATCATCTTTATAACATGAGCTTACTCCAGCACCAGTCTTTACAACTAGTATCTTGCTACCCAAATAATACTGATTTTGGAGACACTTTTCCCTGGTTTTTGTAAGCTTGAGATTGACAGTTCTTCTTAATATGTTCAATCTCTTAAATCAGAAATCATTAATGTATCATCTGTGAGACTATATAATTAATATTCTACTCCTTGGATGTGTCCAGATGAATTAATAAATTCATCAACTAATGAATATTATAGTTACATCCTTACCAGAGAAAAGGTGAGGAGGAGAGGCAAACATTTAATTCAGATCATGTTCTGACAAAATGGGGGTTTCAGAACAGCACTCATCCCAGCGTCAGGCCTGGCCACATTGGTATTGGGGCATGAAGGAGATACCTATATAAGCAGGAGACCCATCTAGTGTAGATTACTTCCAAATAGAGCCACTATGGCAGCTCTCGTAAATCCAAGAGGAAACAGGTTGTTTCTACTGCAGTTGTTGGTGCCAAGTGAAGCGAGGGTTCAGCAAATACTGTTAGTTCCAGGCACACAAAACCCTTGTGCTGGCATCTTCCCCATCCAGAAACTCCCGAGGTCAATCACTGCACACTATTTTAACCACTCACAAGGTCATCAGATGAGGTCCCCTCTAGCTTGGTCCCACCTTCCCATGACATGGCTGCAGCGAGGGAGAGCCTCTGCTGTGGCGCAGAGGCAAGGACAGCAACAAAGTGACCCTGACCACCAAGCTGGGAAAGCTGGCAGCTGCCTGGGCTTTGCCCAGCCAAGGAGAGCCCATCCATTCTGATGACCAGGGTCCCTGAGCTCCTTTTCTCCCATCACATCTAGAATTTTCTGATGATGTTGATCTTCTGTGGCAGTGGGGCTTGAAATTAATACCCTGCTGAAGTCCAGACACTGGTGCCTTTATGCTGTTGCTCCAGGCTCTCTGCAGATGTAGGCTATTTTGATTGCACTTTTTGTTTGGTTTTTGTTTTTTTGGGTTTGGGTGTTTTTTTGTTTGGTTGGTTTTTTTTTTTCATTCCAGCTGCGTTGCAGCCCTGAAGAAATACATCCTGGTACTCACAGCCAAAATTGTCTCCTTTTCATAGTACTCAAGGAGGCAGGGACCTTTGTGTAGGTGTATAATGTCTTTTCCTTTCCTACCAGCTCTGGCCCCAAACACCCTTCATCTTTACGTGAGCTGTGTTTTAAAATAAAAGAGCTACATGAAAACCTTTTATTTTACTGGCCAGAGTCATGTCTTTTTTTTTCACTTTACACTGCCTCTCTCACTACATTTATTCATAGCAATTTATTGACTTTGTTTTGGTGCAGAGGGTGTTTATTAATATTTTTCAATTTTATATGCACACTTTGTACATACTTTTCCCCTCCCACCCTGGCTTTAAAGGTAAAATTGGCTTTATTCTAATGAGAATGGTACAGATACACCTTTATAGTTTGAGCAAGCAAGGTAGTATGATGGCCCTTCTCGTTTCCCTTCTTGTGCTAGTTACAAAATCGTACTATGTACTCCGATACCTTTTAGCCCTAAGTTTTCTGAAGATGCCAATTTAAGAAAAGTTTTCAGCTCCCAGCCATAAGAAAGTGCTTGTGTGCATGACTGAACTGAAGCCTGTGCCTGACATCTCCGTTGGCTGGTAGCTGGTGTGCAGGTGCCATCTGCTGTTGAAGGCTTCCCACGAGCTGTGTCCAAGTACTGTGTTTTGCAAGACAAAATCCCCATATCCCTCAGTCCGTCTAGTTTCTCCCTTGCCAGCATGTCTGCACATGAGACGTGTCTTCCAACTGGAACTTATCATCACCTGGGAGGAGCCCAGCTCTCGCACTCTTGACCCACTCAGAGATGTGAGAAGGACCTGTCAGGGGACTTGCTTCAGAAACACCCTCCTCATCTGGGCTAAGAGATATTTTAATGCACCTTGCATATAAAGACTGCTCTTTACTGATAACCTGATTATGCATTTGTCTGAAAGTGGTTGGCAGCAGTCTGGTCACACATGTTGGTGTGCCTGCAGTGTAAATACCTGCTCTTTGCTGGTTCATAGGTACAAGTTCTGGCCAACCAGTCCATAAACGTATTAGGACTGGAGCTGGCCCTTCAGCTCCAAAAAAATGGGCCACAGCACAGAGCAAAAACCAACTTATCTTAATGCAAACTCCTGTTTTGGTAAGATGGGAAAGCTTTGCACACAGATGCTGTGTCTGCAAGCACACTGGTACATGGTGGTTTTGACATCCTGCCAGTCCATGTGTTAGGAAAGGATGTTTTTTATTTCTTTATCATGTTTTCCTTTAGAAATATAGATAAGATAAGCCAAGAAAGATTTTAACCCCTGCCAAAAGGGAAATTTTCAGAGTTAAAAGTTCCAAAACGGGAGCTACCAATTGAAGAGAATGATTTAATTAAGGTCTGGCTTTCTGTTGAGCCCCAGATTTTGGAAACTTTGGCTGAAATAATTCACTGACACACGGAGTGCGATTAGATTAGTAATTTTTCTGCAAGAGAAAATGTCTTCTGGCTTACAACATTAGGAAGGTCTGGGCAGCATGAGATCTGTAATAATTGGCTCCATCTCCCTCTGTGTCGATTTTTTTCTGAATTAGGGACCATATGGGAAGTAGTTTTTGCTTTGGCTATCTGCAGTGCCAGACTTGGGGGAAAACCTCACGGGATGTGCAAAAGGGGGAAAAAAGCTTGTTAATTCTATAAAAAGCAGAGCTTGCAATAATTTATTTTAAGATGTGTAAATAATTAAAACAATTCTCCTATTTGGTGAGTACTGAGGAGAAATCATAACTGATCATTGATACCTGTCAAGTTTGTATGAGTTTTAATATCTTGCTCTTTAGAAAAACCAAGACTTTAGAGGCATTATTTGGCCTGTGATAGCAAGGGTTTTTTTCTTTCTGCTGGAGAATTTTGCTTATAACAGAGTTTAGTCTTAATTTGTAATTTCATCCTGAAGCCACGGGTAGTTTTTACCCAAGTCTGGCTATAGGATTTTCCCTACTGCTGTAATAAATAGGTGTTTACGTAGAAAATAAGATCTCAGAAATCATTTTAAAAGTCAAAAGCCCATCAAGAAAAAATGCAGTGTGATAGCCCTAAATGAAGGTAGTGGAGACTGCTAAATTATGACTTTCTTTTTTGAAGGTGAATTGCTATTTGCTTGCAGACTTGCATTACTCATGCAGAGATCTGCACTGGGTAGACTTTATGGCTGCTTTCCTCTTGAGAAAATGCACTGTGTAATGCACCGTGTCGCTCATGAGGGATATATTAAATTAGCTTTTAAAAACAGGTCATTTTTATTTAGGTAATAATCTATATGCTTTCCTCTTGCTAACTTGACCTTTTGATAGGATAATGGGCTGTGTCAGATGTCAGATGGAAGTGCTAGTGAAAAAAAATCAGTGCCTTTGAAGCAGGCTGATATTATAATACTTTACATTTGTTTTATAGAATTAGGGCCTGTATTGATGAAATAAAAGTGCAGCAGAAAGCTTTCTGACAATAATGTCTCATTCCAGAGGAAACAAAAATGTTGAGGTGAACGCATCCATGCAAGCGCTTGTCAGTTCCAGTTGAACATGGTAGTGCTTGATGGAAATGGAGGTCTGTGCATTAGAAATATTAACCATTCCTTTGGCATTTATCTAAATAATTTTTTGAGAAGATTCTGAGAATACTAATCCCAGTATGGTCACTTAGAACTTCACGCAGCACAGTCTTGGTAGTTTTAAAGAGAAACCTTGTCAAACTTTCTGTGAGGGAAATCTGTGAGGGACAAAGAGGAAAAGGTAGCATTAAAATATTTTTGCAGAGTTTCTGGGTCTGTACTTTTGGCCTCAAGCACATTTTTGAGCTGTTCTGAAGATTTGTCTAAATAGCTTTGTAAGGATTATGCCACTGGAAGAGGGGCTATTTCTGTCCTGCTTTCATCTTCTGGCTTAAATAACAGAGAGGCACTTGAATGGAGTCAAATATATTATAAATAAAACTCAGGGATCCTTCTACTATAGGGAGCTACTGATTTTTGGAACTGCTGGAAATAGTTGTGGGATCATTTGTGGCTTTTCCAGTGCCAGAGTTGCCTGCTAGACCAAATGTCCTTGGTTGTACCTCACCAACTCCTACGAGATCCACCAGGAGTAGGGTCAGACCTCACTTTTATGTGCAAGTGTTGGTAAAGGAAAGAAAGAAGGAAATGTAGAGCCAGTGAGAGCTGAAGGGTGAGTATGTGGATGGTGCTGGCACCTGGGGAAGTTTGGGGAGGAAGAGATTTGGGCTTCAGGAGAGAAGCACGAAGGGAGGACATGAAGGAGCACTGTCTCCCTGCTGCTGCATTGTCTTGTCAGAGCTCGGAAAGGTGTTGCCAGGTAAAGAGGTTTCTTCCTATTCCCCAAGAAAATTCCCAGGCCAGGATGTGATGGGAATAGCTCCAAAGTTTTGAAATGTTGGTGTATGCAGTTGGTTAAACATCAGGGAGAGGGGACAGAGAGGAGGGTGGAGGTCCATAGTTAAAGATTAGTGAATATTAATTGTTTTCCCCAAGAAAGTT
Organism: Athene cunicularia; assembly: GCF_003259725.1. NCBI lineage: Eukaryota > Metazoa > Chordata > Aves > Strigiformes > Strigidae > Athene > Athene cunicularia. The sequence continues at coordinate 10,086,093 of NW_020799106.1, read as the reverse complement.
AGTAAGAGTGGTATCTAAAAAGTGCATAGCAAATTCAGTTGACCCCTGAACAGTAATTGTGTCAAATTTGAAGATGAAATTCAATCACCGAACTGTGAAATGCAAGAAATTTAATCCCGCTCTAAGTGAAAATCTCAGTGCAGCCTTAACTCTGAAGTTACTGCTGACAGCTCCATCCCACCAGCAGCTGATCCACCGAAACAAACCTGTTTTTCTTGTTTCCCTTCTTCCATGTAAAAAATAATCACTTTTCCTGAAGGCTCAGATTAATTTCCATATATAGCTTACAGTCTAAATGTAGTCCACATTAAACTCAGGATTTCTACCCACACCTCATCCTTACCTAGTGAGCACGAGCAGTGTTAGACCACTGCAATATTGGCAGTGTAGTGCCACCTATATTGCCAGCACTCAACTGCAAGACTCGCTTATTTTGATTTCTCTTAATTTTGGCAAACATTAAGGACTAAATCAAAGGCAGCCACAAGACGCTGTAGAAGAAGAGTAAATGATACTGCCAAGATGGGTCTCTGTCTTCACTGCTGCTAGCAGCCAGCTAAGGGACCCACATGCTGCAACACTCCCCTCTTTGGGTGCAACAGAAAGGTGACAGCCTGACTCTACAAGAACTTTCTAGTGCCAAGTAAATGAGGTTTATTTAAAAACCCTTGATGCTTACAATATTTTTGATGGATCCTGAGAAACTGCTACTATATGATAACATAATTATTTTTTCCATTTGCTTGTTTGCAGCACTTAGGGCATCCCAAACCCCACAGCTGGGTAGTGCACTTATTTATCCTGACTATGCTGGGCTCCACTTACATTGATTTGTCCTTGGTTGCATTTGCTGTATTTTCTCAGTGCCTGACTGAATACTCTCTTAAATGATTTGAGAAGTGCTGAGCTCTAATCTTTATATCATCTGAAAAAAAAACAACCCACCAACCCAAACCCGTTTTCATGATTTAACTGATCTCACAGCTTTTACATAGGTATAGCAAGATAAAACATCAAAAATATAGATAACATGAAATTTTGAATATGTGAGAAAGCTCAGTGTCTGTAAAACTTTAAAGAGAAGATGAAAGTCTGATCTTGCCAGTTATATCAGACATTAATGTAAAACTATCTGGAGGTTTATAATAGGGCTATTGTACTCAAATTTCTGATGTAAGTTGAAAGGACCTCATTCACAGCTGTATTTAATATTCATTTTAGTAATGGGTATGAAGTGTTTCTAGCTCTCTCTGCTCAGCGTACCATCACATGCAGACATTTTGCACTCTGTCTTTAATATCTCTTAGGTTTTTTACTTCATTTTTAGGTATGATTGACAGGTTCTTCTACAGAAGACATCAAATAACATGATGTGTTGACAGCAAAGCAAGGGATTAGCTTGATACAGTGGGGCTCAAAATTGCAATTGCAATTTGTTTGGCTGTTGATGATCTGCTGTGAATAACTGTGCTGTACCTCCACCCAAACCCATCGCGCTACAAATGCATGTGCAGATCCTTGTACTGATCTTAGTCTCGGATTAAATCATAAACTTTGCCAGACTTTGGTGCATTCCCTAATCTGTTATGCCTTAAGAAGATACTTTCTAATAAAGGTGTATTTCTCACACACTGCGATTTTAATGGATAGCTATTCCTTATTTCACTTGGAGGCTGTTTCTTTGCAGAAGTGATATCATTCATCTTGGATGGTAAAATGTAATTCTTATTGCTTGAAATTATTTTAGAAGCCACTAATCTAAAACGGACTGGCCTCAGGCCAGTAAACGGCTGTGACTCTTTTAACATTCAGGGAAATTGCCAGGGAGTCCCTACACAGATGCTGGTTTTGAAAAAGAAAAAAAACAAAAGAAAAAAAACAAAAAAACCCCAAAAAAAACACCAAAAAACAAACAAAAAAAAAAAAACAAAAACAAAAAACAAAACACAAAGCTAACTACTTGGCTGCTTTGAAACATTAGCCATCTCCTTAAATTCCCCTGGTTTCCTAGTTTGCTTTCTGATTTCATATACTTAGGCAAATCAATGCCTTAAGTTTAGCCTAGAAAGATGTTTTGCAATCCCATTATCACCTCCACTGCTTCCAAATAAGCTATTTTAATAACTATGCAATAGCTGAATTGTTATATTTTGCATCTGAGTCAGATTTGGACATGAAAATGTTTGTTAAGAGTTGAGCCTGTGCTTAGTGAAGGCATGACCTCCTGCTTGTGAAAAATAGCATATCAAGGACAAAATACAGATCCAAAGTTCATGTCTCAGGAAAGTGAGACCTGCATGGGATTACTGCTGCTTCAAATGTGCCCTTGCTAAGTATCGAAGCTGACATTTAGAAAAAAAAATAAATTACTTTCATCTTTTATTACCGCAGCCTTTGTAAAGGGTAGAGTCCTGAAAGACTGAGTACTAGGAACAGCCTTCTGCCAGTCCTGGACCACGCTCAGCACCTCACAAACTCCCCTCTAAAATTAAATTTAATCAAATGGTTTTCTTCCAGTCAGCTAAAATAAAACCCTGGTAACCTAAACTTCATTTAAGTGAACTTGTTGAATGCAGGAGCAAAGTTAAGAGTATTTTCTCTTGTTTCTATTGCTCTTGGAAATGGAAAAAATATTCAGACTTATCAGGAGAGAAATAGAATGTATAAAGACTGGGACCAAGGAGTCCTGTACCTTCCCTTGACTATTGTGTTGCATAAGGGTTGGTGCTGGTTTCAGATGAGGACATATACAGAGGTAGTAGTCTCTCGAGTGAAGGGTCCTTTTATAGTGAGTCTCTTTGAATGGCTTCAAGCATTTTGTAGGATTGTTTTGAGCATGGATGGGGGGAAGAAATTCAAACGTTTGTTTGACATGCAGCATCTCCCATGCTGTTTAATAGAGGAACCAAACATTAAAAAGCTGAGCTCTTGGTGTGCCAGGGGCCATATCACTCAAGAAGTCAACCGGAGTCACTGATAATGAATTCCCCTTTCAAGTCAGTGAATGTTGGATGCCGGTTTGACTTGGGGAAAAAAAATCATGCTCACCTGAGATATTTTAAAGTTTTTTTCTAATTTTCCACAAGTTTTCATAGAATCATAGAATGGTTTGGGTTGGAAGGGACCTTAAAGACCATCTAGTCCCAACCCCCTGCCATGAGCAGGGACACCTTCCACCAGCCCAGGTTGCCCAAAGCCCCGTCCAACCTGGCCTTGAGCCCTGCCAGGGAGGGGGCAGCCACAGCTTCTCTGGGCAACCTGTGCCAGGGCCTCACCTCCCTCACAGGGAAGAATTTCTTTCTTATCCTTATATCTAGTCTGAATCTCTCCTCTTTCAGTTTAAAACCATTGCCCCTCATCCTATCCCTACACCCCCTGATCAAGGGTGTCCCCCCCCTTTCCTGCAGCCCCTTTCAGCCCTGGGGGCCGCTCTAAGGTCTCCCCGCAGCCTTCTCTTCTCCAGCTGAACCCCCCAACTCTCTCAGCCTGTCCTCACAGGGGGGGCTCCAGCCCCTGAGCATCTTCATGGCCTCCTCTGGACCCACTGAAGCAGGTCCATGTCCCTCTTATGTTGAGGAGCCCTGAGATGGACAAAGTACTGCAGAAGGGTCTCATAAGAGCAGAGTAGAGGGGGACAATCACCTCCCTTGACCTGCTGGCCACACTTCTCTTGATGCATCCCAGGATATCATTGGCCTTCTGGGCTGTGAGTGCATGTTGTTGGCTCATAGTCGGTTTTCCATCCCATATCCTTCTCCACAGGGCTACTCTCTCATTGCCCACCCTGTATTTGTGCTTTGGATTGCCTTGATCCATGTGCAGGACCTTGCACTTGGCCTTGTTGAACTTCATGAGATTTGCTTTCAAGCTTGTCCTTCTGGATGACACATCCCTTTCCTCCAGCATGTCAACTGCACCACACAGCTTGGTGTTGCTGAACTTGCTGAGGCTGCACTTGATCCCACTGTCCATGTTGCCCACAAAGATGTTAAACAGTGCTGGTCCCAACACTGACCCTCGAGGAACACCACTCGTCACTGCTCTTCTCTTGGACATCAAGATGTTGACCACAACTCTTGAGTGTGACCATCCAGCCTATTCCTTATCCATCCATCAAATCCAAAATCTGTCAAATCATTTTAGTGGATGGAAGTGCTTAGAAGATGAACATTGTCAGAAGAGGGCATAATTTCTACTGCTGGGGCTCAGGAGAGGCTTATTTGTGTCACTCCTTCCAAGGCGGCACAACGAGGGTGTTCAGAAATAAACAGTAATGGGATATTTGTATATGGCTGCTTGAAAGTGTCTTTAGAAAAAAATTACTACAGTCATATATATTCAATCATATTTTATTATGGACTTCTAAACTATTCAGAGCTTGAAATTATAGTCACATTAGTATCTCCTATTTTCAGTGATGATGTGAAGAACTGTTTTATGATGGGAAGAAACCTGCTATCATATTGGCAGTTCACTGGGACAATCACATTCATAATTTTCACAAGGTCTTGTATCTTTAATAAATTGCTCGATTTTTTAAGCTAGCTCTTTTAAAAAAAAAGTAATCCAGGAATGTGTTCAAAATGCATCAACTTCTTCAAAAGCATAAGGAAAGCATCTGGACTGGGCTTTACTCAGAAAAACATTTTTACAATGGAAGAAGCTTTTTAGAGAACGTCAATCTTTATGCCAATATTAACTAAAATTATGAAGTCCACCTTGCAAACTCCTAATCCCCCATGAAATTAGTGCTTGTTGCTCCATTCCTGCAATGCAAAGCGCTAGTGTCAATAGGTGAAAACCACTAGCTGTTTGGGGTGATTGGGGGACTCAGGATCAAACCTGGGACCAGGATTAAACCTGCAGATGAGAAGGTATTTTGCTTGCTCCAGAAATGAATAATCTAGAAAGCAACTCTATTACAGAAAGTGGTATCAACCTGTTAATAGCATTCAATGACTTCCGTCCTTAAGACTTAGATGCCCTTTATTTATTTGATAAGGTGCAGCATTATCTGCCTTTTTCATTAGAAAGGATCCCATACCCAGTGCCTGTTTGTCATATTTATACATCTAATAAAATGTAACACTGCCAGCTTAGACCTGTTCATTTGTATTTTATGCTTTCTCTCTTTACTCTCAGTTTCTATGGGAACCTGGGTTTTACAGCAATAGAGAATAAAGCGATGAAGGGAGGTCTTCAAAAACATAACTCTTGTTTGCTGAACTGCTAGCATGGTTAACAGGCACAAACGTGCTTAGAGCCAAACTGGGAAGGGAAAAATCAAGGCAATAAGAGAAAGTTGTTGGTAATTGAGTTTCCGCCTTCAAGAAACATCTTGATTGGGTGCTTTTATGCTTTTTGCTTTGAAAATTCATGTATGATACTTAAAAGTTAGGTTTACATTTTCTGAGGAGCAGACAACAATTTGCATTGCTTGCCTTTATGGCTAAATTAGTGCAAAGTGCTCCACTGCAAGTGAAAATTAAAACCCCCTCTCCTTTGGTGTCGTGGTTTAACCCTGCAGGCAGATAAACACCACACAGCCGCTTGCTCACTCCCCCCCCACTCAGTGGGATGGGGAAGAGAATTGGGAAGAAAAAAGTAAAATTTGTGGGTTGAGATAAAGACAGTTTAATAGGACTGAAAATGAAAGGGGAAAAAATAACAATAGTAATAATGATAAAATTATTAGAATACACAAGTGATGCACAATGCAGTTTCTCCCTACGCACTGAGCAATGCCCAGCCAGTTACCGAGCAGTGCCCCCCCCGCCCCCAGGCAGCTTCCCCCCTACTTTATATACTGGGCGTGATGCCATACGGTCTGGGGTGTCCCTGAGGTCAGTCGGGGTCAGCTGTCCCCACTGTGCCCCCTCCCAGCTTCTTGTGCACCCCAGCCTGCTCGCTGGAGGGTGGGGTGAGGAGCACAAAAGGCCTTGGCTCTGTGTAAACACAACTTAGCAACAACTACAACATCAGTGTGTTATCTACTTCATTCTCACACTGAATCCAAACACAACACTGTACCAGGTACTAGGAAAAAAATTAACTCTATCCTAGCTGAAACCAAGACGTTTTGGTATAATTAATTAGAGCTCATGAGTTGGAATTGTGATATTCATGTAGAGTTCCATGCATTTTGCAAAGAAACATACTCCAGTTCATATATGACAGTATATCGTTTTGTATCTGTTGCTTCAGTCTCTGTTGGTAAATCGAGGTGAGTAACGCAGGTGAGCTGAAATAATTGGTAGGAAATAATTAGAAAAACCTCCTTCAGGACATTTCCTGCAATCCCGCTGTATGTGTATGAATTCCTCACGAGGTGTTTGCATTTCAATTTAACTTGGAAGAATATAAATGTAATGCTTTGAATGTAGATTGTCTAAGGCTATGCTAAGAATGTAAAGATAAATTTTACATCTTTCAATAGGTCTGGATTTAAAAAGCAGTGGATTTGGCAAACTTTGCAAGGATAGACACAAAAGAAGGCCTTTGAAACAGTGAGGTTTGGTAGGGCTAATAACAGTAACACTCACAAGTAGTTCCTGAAACATGTCATTCATTGGGTTTAATGTTCATGTTCATCAAGGTGGATGTTCACAGCTGTGTTCCTGAATATCTAGAAATGTCTATCAGCAGCAAGATACTCCTTGCAGAATCAGCTGAAACAGGGGCATCCTTTGGGATACTAAATACTATTATTTTTTGGGCTATTTTTTGTCTCACAAATGCTTATCTTTAAGGCCAAGCAGGCCTGTTCAAGACCATCTGGTCTCTAGGCTTTCTCCAGAACCCATGTTTCTGTGCAGGTTGATGTGGCAATCACCTTGAGATAACCCTGCTCTTGACAGATGGCTTTTCTTCTCACTTCTGCCTTCCTTGAAGTACTTTTGAGTTGGTATTGCTGAGTTAGGTTTAGAAAGGTGTAGTGTGAAATGAACCTGTGTGCCTTCCCCTGCTCCCACTGTTTGGCTCTAGAAGGAACAGGGTAGCTAAAAAACTTTAACTTCGCAGTAGTGTTGAACAGCACCATGAATAACCCTAGGCAAGTTGCTTTTCTCTGTCCTTTGGCTTCCTGATCTGAAAAACAGCATTTAAGATCTACTAATCCAAGGTACCACAGCAGAGATTGATATTGATATTGTTATATTCTCTCCATCATCCCATGTTACAACTTCAGGATATGTCTCAATGTTTATGCTTCCCTGACACTTTGTTCTTGCAGTAAAGTGATTTTAAACTTACCTTTGAAAATAATGCTCAAAAGGGGAGTGGTAAGCACTTTGACCTCAGTGTCAGCACAACATCTAGAAATAGTTTTTCACCCACGCCAGCAAGTTGGGTTTATGGGTCTTTATTTTCAGGCTTGTCTTCACAGTTGGTCTTACCATATACGCCAGGGATAACATACATTTGCGCCAGGGAAAGTTCAGACTAGATATTAGGAAGCATTTCTTTACAGAATGGGTTGTGAGGCGTTGGAATGGGCTGCCCAGGGAGGTGCTGGAGTCCCCATCCCTGGAAGTGTTCAGGAGTAGGGTTGATTTGGAGCTTAAGGATATGCTGTAGGTGGGAACTGTACTAGGAGAACGGTTGGACTAGGTGATCTCCAGGGTCCTTTCCAACCTAGATGATTCTATGATATGATTCTATATATAGGCCCTATCTCCTAGCCATGAAATTGCTTTTGCAGTCTTTATCAAAGATGGGAGCACATGGGCCAAACTCTTGTTCAAACATTTTTTTTTTTTTTTTTTCAATGAGAGAAATTCAATTCTCCTCTTCTCCTGGGCAAATATGTGTTACTTAATTCTGTTAATTCCCTGTATTATACAGGCATGACTTTCTGTCCTTGGTATTGTGGTCCTCTGCACCCTTCTGAAACATCCTTTTGTTCTTTGAAGTGTCTTTTAATTGTTCCAAAAGAAGAGAATAAATAAAATAACAAGTAGATTCACTTCCCTTCTGCTCCATAGATAGTTATAGGGCTTTATGTTCTGTAGATATTTGTCAGGGTAAACAATAGTGTAGCAGCCTGGCCTTTCTGGTGGTGCACATCCCCATGGTGAGAGAGTACTGAGCTCATGGCAGAACCCTGTGATCCCCAGAAAGAGGTCTCTTCCCACGCCCGCTGAAGGCTTTAGACCTCTGCAGTGGCCTATAGGTTAGAATGACATTAACAACTTCATAAAGGTTTACTAATGACGTAGTCCATTCAGTTAAAACAACTAAGTTGGTTATGGATTCTTGGTATACCCTTCCCAAAACTGCCAGGGTGCCAGGAGAACCTCAGAGGAACAGAGGGGCTTTTGACTGGTGATGAGCTTTTTGAGCTTGAGAGGTTGGGGAAGAGTAGCTTGCTAGTATCTGCTGGGGGCTAGGATATTCCTGAGGGTCTCAGAGGGGCTCCACTGGGTGTAAAAGACTTTCATCTAGTAGGATTGGTAAATCTGACCTGCCACTTTGTAACGTCATAGCTCAGATCAGTAGGTGGCAGAGCAGAGATTGTAGTACCCACTGAGGACCCAGGTGGCAGATTTAGACCCGTGGTTGTGAGAACTCCTGAAATGAGATCTGGACTCAATGGCAGGCAGCCCCTTGACCCCTGTAACAACCACAGGATCTCTGCTCCAGCCCCCGCAGGAAGAGCTGGAGGAGGAAAGCTGCAATGATCTCAAACTTCTGCCCTTGAATTCAGAGAGGTCACCTGCTGTGCACTGCCTGATCTTTTGATCTACCGAGCACCTGGCCTTTTGGTTTATGGGCGAAACATAATCCCTCCAGTTCATCGCTACTGACTCCCACGTACATCCGAATGCAGGATACCAGAGCCCGGGGCTCCCTCACTCCTTTCCAAAGCTGGGCAGCAGCAGTCAGAGTGGCATCTCTCCTGGTCTCCTTAGGCTTTGGGTTTCCCCCAGGTGACTTATATCTGCAGTTGTCCTAAGTAGGCACCTAAAATCAATCAGTGCTCTTGGGGAGTATCCCAATCATATCGGGATGCTTCCAAGCACAGACAAGCTGAAGGAGGCTACTCAGATTACAGGTGTCTTTGGCAACTGTCTTACCCCTCAGTTCAGCCATAATGAAGAACTGATGTAAAAGCTAAGGACCAAATGAAAAATATCATAGAAAGGATGGGTTGATGCTGCTACAGCCCGGTGGTATCAGCAGCAATAATGAAACTACAAACATAAAGATGACATAGCAGGAAACACGGAGCTGCCAGAACAAAGACACAGGATTAATGTGGGAATAATATCTGTTCAAGAAGATGCAGCTACCAAAAAGGCCCCCATTTCCTCTGCCTTGGAGACTGTAAAAGAAACGAGTGGTGCATAGACCTGATGTTTGAGAGCCAATATTTTTAGGTCCTAAGGATTGAAAGGGAACAGCTCCAGTCAACATTTCACTACTTTTTGGGAGGGCAGCCTGCACTGTGCTGCAGGTGAATAGAAAAGATACATAGTAGGTAGAGAAATCAAGAGAAATATAGGAGTAATGTAGAGTATTAGAGCAGCTAAGCAGGAAAAAAAATAGCAGGGAAGGCAAGTGTGCAGGGGAGGCAGAGAGGGCAGCATAGACTCAGCACCAGCGGCTGCTGTGGGGGTTGGAGGCTCTGGGAGAAAAGCCTTTTGTCACAGCCTTCCAGCTGAAATAGGCTTGTTCTTCCCTCTGTGAACCCAGAGGAGGGGTTTGGCCCATTTGGAGCCCCAGCAGTTTTGGGAATACCGTGACTGCTGTCAAAGAGGCTATTGCAGGTCTTGCATGGCCTTGCACAGAAAACATTGAAACACACTCTACTGGAAAGTAAACAAACAAAACACATATTTTTATACCGTATTAAGATAAAACACTGCTATCTCTTTAAAAAGGAGATTTTTATTTAGCCCTGATGAATGTAGACATTCCTAATCCCCATGTATCACTCACAAACAAGTTCTGACCCTTCCTGGCTTGGCTGGTATTAATCAGGAGTTGGCAGCATTCGAGTGCTTGACAATAAAATTTCACAAAATTGCACTTTTTTTGGTGCGTAGCTGAGTTCAGGCCTTTTCTAATTCATTTTCAAGCAAAGGGAAGCTAATTTGAAACCACCACTGCTAATTCCAGGAAAAGAAGTCATTAAGTCTCTTTTGGGAGTTTCGAGTGACAGCATATCCATTAGCGGAGGGTAAAGCAGGAACATGATCTTTATCAGTTATCAGAAACCATTGGTTTTTCTATATAGTTCTTCCTCAGAAGTCACTATTTACCTTTTGATTAAGTATTATTTTATCACATTAAAAACTAAGTGTTACTGAGTCTCTCCATCCTCTTGGTGAGCAGCAGTTAGAATGTTGTTTATTAAAGATGCTGAAAGAGGGAGGAGAAAAACCAGATCATTAAAGGGAGTGTGTGATCCTCTTGGAGAACAAAAATGGACTTTTGAAAAGTTTTTCTGTATAGACTGACCAGTGGGTAATATTGGAAAAGTGTTTGCAGTGAAATTCTTGCTGTGATCTGAGCTTTGTATCCTATCATGGAGTAGAGGGGATCATCCCTTTGTGACTGCTTAGGTTTCTGTTGGTAAAAGCAGCTCTGGGCATCCCCGTGCCACAAAGATACTTAAGAGTTTAATGAGAAAAACATGGATTTATTACAATAATAGAAATGGTGGTGCAGTCCTTCAAGGCTGTGAGCCAAGGAGAGTGCTAAGCAATGTTTCCTGGTCCCGAAGCCCATATTATGGAGCTTCTCATGAGGTTCATGACCACCAGGATCATTTTGGTGTGCAAAACGCTGCTCCTTCATGTAACACCTTTACAGTAGTTCCTGCAAACCCATCTCGAGACTCAAGAGGCTACAAGTGTATTCAAGGAAATATCACTACATGCTTGCTCTGCTCCTCCATGTTTCCTCATGGCTGTTCTCTGAGCAAAATGCACCTTTGACCTGACCCCAGACATCCCACAGGTGATCTGTTCTTGAATAAGTCTTCTAGTGTATGTTCATTTTACAGATAAGGAAACTGATATGGAGAGATTAAGCTAATTAACCAGAAGTCAGAAAAACCAGGGGAGCTGGCACTGTCCTACTCTCTCCTGTCTTCAGTTCTCAGATGTAAATATGGCAGAGGAGGAGACAGGGTGGAAGAAGTTTCATCTCCAGAATTATTTCCTGTTTAATGAGCTAACATAGGGTCATTATAGCAAATAGCAAGAAAATGTTGACATTTTTGGTTTCAGTTGTCAAACAAATAGTCTGTAAAACTTAGGTACTTAAACGCAGAGAATTCCTTATGGCAGACCATGTCCAGGATTACCCCACATATTAAGCATTTAGATAGATCCACAAAATAAGATTTTAGTGAAGTAGTATCTCCCTTTATTAAGTAAATTTTGAAAATGCATAAGCATTTTTCAGGCCCAAGAGTCCCAGTTTGCTCATTATTCATGCAGAGGCATTTCCCTTTGTCCAAACCTATTGCCTTTCTTCGGGTGTTTCCCAGCAGTGCTCTGTCTGTACCAGCATGGACTGAAGGAACAGAAGTACCAGACGCTGTAGGTTTGTATAAAGGCAGGCTGGTTTCTGCTCCTTTCCTAGTAATCCCTCCCAGTCAGCCTGTCTTCTTGACCTTGTCTGATCGCTGACCTGATGCTTTCATGGGACCGTTATAAACTCTTGAGGGAGAACAGTCATCTTAGACCCTGTCTTTTGGCATTAGTAGTTTGGGTTATTTTTGTTGTGGGTATCAGTTCATCTTTGTTTCATTTAATCTGACACTTTATTGGCAAGTCACTGAATCTGTTAATGTCCTTCTGCAGCTCTTCATGGTTCATCCTGGGTTTTCTTCTACTCTTAAGGTCAACAGAAAACTGGGTGCTCCAACTATTGAACCTTCAGGCATATGAATTTTAAATCTATCAAACAGCACAGGTCTCAGCACAGCACCCTGCAGGTGGTGGACCTCCACTCTCTGAAGCAGGTGTTTCTCCACGAGAAGACCTTTCCTTTTCTCTCCTGGCAGCTTCACGTCTTTAATTGCCTTTGCTGGGGAATCTTCTGAGCTGCCTTTTGGAAACCAAATAAACTCTGTCAAGCAGACCAATCTTATGCATGACCCCTTCAATAACTCTGATATTTCCCTATGGAAGACAGTATATCAGTGTTTTTCTGATCTTGATGATAATTTTCGCTAATAAAGATGATAAAAGCCATAGCTCCCCAGGTCAGCTCTGCAGGACTTTAGAAATATTTTTATTGCCTCCTGGAGAAGCAGTGAGGATGTTAACCTGCTGGTCAGCACATATGTACACGCTTCCAGTATATTTGTGGTACCTATAGGGAAGGTAGGTGGGGAAAATAGGGGACCTTGGAATACTACGGGTAATGCAGAGAGCCGAGGCAAAGGGGCACTGGGAGGGGGAGGTATTGATATGGGGACAAACTGGGTATATTTTTGTTGCTTTATTAAAATAATGGCATTCATTTGAAAAAAAAAAAATGGTGCTGCTTATAAAAGCAGGATAGAAACAAAAGTCTGTAAGTGTAAAGAATGTCTCCTGAAGGCAAGGCAATGTCTCCTTGCTAAAGCTGGTTTAAGTGTGTGTGTGTGTGTGGCAATGAGCTGAAGGGTTGCCTGCAGAAACGTGGGATATTCCTGCCCTCCAGTGGAAGTATGGGAAAGTGCCTCTCAGAACTTGTCTCAGCTGGAAAATGAATGGGACCCCAAGAAGGGATACTATGAAACTTCCAGGGAACTCACTGCTTTTGATCCGATGTCCCCTGCGTTACCATTGGTGTTTCTCAGCAAAACCCCTTGGTCCTCTCAAGGATCACCTGCCCATACATGCTGGTATGCCCACTGTTACCTTTACTCAACTAAATTTTCCAAATCTGGGGCACCGTACCAAGTACATGATGTGTAGCCAGTGACATTTCATCATTTTAATATGGGAGCACAGCTTGGAGGTGTGTTTTGGGGATCACTCAACCATGCAAGTCGTGTTCAGCTCCATGACCCCTTCTCTGAAATAATCTGAGTACATGGGAGGTGTGTTGGGAAATATTTTCCTCCATTAGAAAAGGGACAAATGAACTGCTGTGATGTGATGAGGACTCTTGAGCCTTCCAGCTTGATTGTTTTCCCACAATGAGACAACTTGAACTGTTCAAGCCAAGGAGTTATGTGCAGTAGAAAAACTTGAGGGTTAGGGTGGTTTGTTTGGTTCCTTTTTTTTTTTTTTTTTGTCTCTTACTAATTAGCACATAATATTCAAATGTTCACAAAGCACTTAGTAGTTTTCTCATGTGGTGAATTTAGGATTAGCATCAGTGAATAAGTGAGAACTATGCTTTTTCTTCATGTTAGCTGCCATGTGTTAAATAAATGTCTGATAAAAACTTTTCTTTTATCTAGTCAAGACAAGTCGTAAGATTGAACAGCTCATCTCTCACCATGTACAACACAAACAGGCTTCCAGATCAGGCACCAGGCACTGTGAAACAGAACTCTGTTTTTTTAAATGTTATTACACATTACAAGTAGGGGCCTTGAGTTTCTCAATTTATTGCAGTTACATAGAGATACATTGGAAGTGCTAATCAAGGACTGGTCTCACTGTGTGAAGATGTAGCTAACCCTCTATTGTGACTCTGACCGTGCCCAACAGCAGGTATCTAGGAAGGAGAATAAGAGCAAAAAAATGCTTACTGATTTGTGATTCACCAGTCTCCAGTGACTGGGGACTTGGGGACTTCATGCATATAGGTGCTGTTGATATATTTAGTAGTCTTCTGTGGTTTTGTTTTTTTTCCCTTGAATCTGCTTACCCGCACACCAAAGTTTTGGACCTTTGTCATCTCCTGTCTGAGTTGTCTTGTTCCCAGGAGGAAGCCCCTAATGCAGTCATTCCTACAACAGGAAGCAATCAAGACCTGTACTCCTTACCATCACACTTCTTGGTACCTTTCCCAATTCTACTCTGTAGGTTTTGAGAGGAGGGGGGGG
>NW_020799106.1:10023803-10072044 GCF_003259725.1 Athene cunicularia | reverse complement strand
GGGGGGGGGGGGGGGGGTAAAGATAGACAAATCAACCCATTCCTGCATGTGCAAGATCAGAATATTTTTTCCCTGGTGTGCATCCCTGCATATCTACAGGATTTCAAGTGAAGGTATTACCTTGTCCCTTGATATCTTTAAGTTGTGTAATTGTTCACCTTAGGCTTTTGTTTGCTATGTTTGGTGATGTAATATCCTTGACCAATGTTGTCATTTTACTTATCCCCCCCTTTTACAGATCATCTATAAAGATGTTGAGAAGGAAGGATTTGAACACTGTTGGCCTCCATCCATTAGGAAAACCAAACGTTTATTACTACCTGCTGTTTCCTATTTTTAACCTTTTTTTAATCAATGCAAAGACCTTTTCTCTTATCTCATGGCAGCTTGATTTCTGTAACAGCCTTCAAACCTTGTCAAATGCCTTTTGGAAATCCAAGCCAAGTCTATCGACCAGATCTCTTCTGCCCATGTGCCTGCTGACTCCTTCAAAGAACTCCAGTAGACTTGTGAAGCATTTTGGCTCTTCCCCAAAGAAGTCAAATTTATCCATGTGTCAACTAATTCTGTTAGGACAGATGTTGGGCTTAGTCAAGTACAGCGCTCTGGATCACATCAAAAAGCCACTTCCATCCCTCGGCAAGCAGAGCTGGTTGCAAACCACAGTTAGTAGTTCACCTTGAGTTCATGCACAAATGCTGGGTGAACACCATCCGGCCCTGGAGATGGGTTAATGTTCCTTTGGTCACCTTGGGTCCCCTACTGATGCTTCAGTTGGAGGTGGTTATTCTGGTGATTCCTCTGGGAAGGAAGATTGCAGTGGGAGGATCCCCCCAAGATCTTCCATGCTGCACCCAGGGGTAAAAAGTGCACTGAGCTTTCCTCACATGACTTTGTTCCTCTCAGCGTGCTCTTTCTAGAGCAGAAGTCTCTGGAGACCCCACAGCCTACAGTCAGGCTCCTTGCTGTTGCTGTGATTGAGAATGATTTATTATCGTTTTTAAGACTTTTGAAGTTATTGCTTGGGGTTTTTTTGGGTTGTTGTTTGGGTTTTTTTTGTTTGGTTGGTTTTTTTTGTGTGTGTGTTGGTTTTTTTTTTTTTGTCCTGCCTTATAGTGCTTTTCCTTTCAGCCGGACAGGGTTTGCTACTTTTTTTTTTTTCTTTTCTCTTTATTGATTTGTTGGAAACAGTTTCTTATTTGAAGGATGACTTTTTGCTTTCAGTGTACTGTCTCATCCTGCTGTTCAGCCACACCAACTTCCTTTTAACCTATTCTAGGTCCAATTTGACAGATGGTATGTTTACTATATGCTTCCAGATACCTATGTGTTGCTGCTAAGAATTAATTCTCCTAATCAACTCTTTTAGCTACTCTTTTACTTCCTGTTTTGAATTTTTGAATTAAGTGCAAGGGTGATGCTTTTATTTTAAACTTCTTTTCAGACCTCTTTGTGTTAAATCTTACTGAATGTCATGGTTTCTGTTACAGGGAGATACCTCAATGGTAGTTCTTTGCAATGGGTCTTGCATATCATTCAGCATCAAGTTACAAGTATTCTTCATTCTTGGGCCACCTGATTAACCATGTCCTAAAATAATAATTAGTTATGCCTAAAAAGTTAGGCTTGACAGATAATGTATGTAGAGTTTATTGCACACTGGGTGTCTTGTCTTTGCTGAGGTCTTGTCAGAGCTCCTTCAGTAGATCACAGCCCCTCTTGCCCGTCTGATGAATGGTCAGTAATCTCATCCTAATACTTTCCTTCCCTGTTTAGACTGGAATTTCCATCTGCAGATGTTCTGTATGACTTGATAATTTGATTCGTTAACCTGATTTAACACAACAAATTACTCTTTCCTTGGAACAGACTACTTGGTATAGCCTTCATGTTTCTAGTGTCTTCTATGGCTGCTATTATGTCATCCCAGTGCTGGTCATTCCATGGCCCCTATACACTTGTCATGAGATAACTTTTTTGAGAGCTAGACCTTCTAGTTCTCCTTTTTTCTTAGATCTTTCTTAGATGTTTGTGGGACAGTGCGTGCACAGTTGCTTTGGTTTTTCTATCTCTCAGGATTTTATTTAAATTGGCTCTTTGTTTTCATGCTTTTTCTTGACTTTTGCCAGCTACTGGCCTTCATTTAGAGTTGTTAAGCTCCACGGGAAACTTTCTGCTCTGCAGAGTCTCTCCTATGAGGACCCAAAAGGACCTGCATGACCCAAGACATTTTGCTTTTGTAAGTGATACTCACACAAGAAAGCAAAATCTTAGCAGATAAGTCAAATTAAAAGCGGGTTTGACACAGGGTGATACCGGGATGGGGTTGGTTATGTGGAACCCAGTTTCACTGATCTCTTCCCACAGTTTCATCTGTCTGCCAGAATAAACAAGCGGAGAGTAAAACCTCGCTTTGTGTGCACACGTACTTGCTTTGTAAGGGAAAAATCTGCTTCCTGCCTGCTCCCACTTTTTCAGTAGGATTTTATGTAATATTTCCCTCCTCCCCGCCTTCCCCTTATATGTCACCTTTTTTTTCAAAGTAAATTAGGATGATACATGCCGGATGCAACAGCTTCCACTAGCAGTGTTGGTATGGCTGGAGCACTCCAATGTTGACTCAAGGAATAAAAGCTTGAGGGTTTTGCAGTAACACTTTGGGAGCCTTAGTCCAGCAATCCCAGTGCATTTAGTAGCTCTCACTGATGATCTGTGGGCATTTTGGGGGAGCCACTGGATTAAAAGAACATCATTCACCCATCTGCTACAGGAACTTCTCCAGATCCTAGCATACATGAGTCTCCTTAAGAATTTTGAAGAGGCTGCAGGAAATATTGCAGAAATGTCTCTGGGCAGCCCTTGGAGAAGGGACACAAGTTCACTTGAGGTAGACCTCTACTTCTTAGCAGCCGTCAAGATAGAAACCATCTAGCAAGTGATTTTTTCCTAGAGGATTAGGCCATTTGAAAAGAGGAGCGAGGGCAAAACATAGCAGCACTGTGTTGTCTGAAACCCATGGGACTTGAACAAATGTGCAATAAGTAACAAACACTGTGAGTTGGACAAATAAGTATGTGTAACATCAGTGATCTATCGATCTGTTCTCCACATTCTTTAAAAAAGAAGAGAAAACTGCAAACAAGTCTTTTCAATCTGAGCATTGCTGTTGCCATGGTGAGCCTTTTCTTATGCAAGCAACACAGTCCTACATTAAGGCTGGAGGCAAAAGGTCCATTTAGTGTTTATGTCCTTAGATAAGCTGATTTGAGGTTCGTGGGATCTAATTAGCAGTTTTCAGTTAGATTTTGAGATTTTGTGAGGTAGAAGATCAACGAGCAGAACTAACCGTGATTTAAGCAATTTTAAGCTGTAGTTTGAGTTTTCCTTGAGATCACATCTCACTTTCCAAGGTTGTAACATGGCCATGGCTCTTCCCCAGTGACTCCCAACAAGTTGCCTTAAAATAACTGTGATGTTCTTCTGCAGTACATAGTGGCACCTTTGAACCAAGTTTAGTAGCTGGGATTTATTTACCTTACAACGGTCATTTGGAGTTTTGATGTGAAATGCTTTTTTTCTGAGTACTTCTCATAGGCATGAGTTTTCCTTGGTGTTTTCCAAAGGAAAAAATAAAGAATTTGTAGGTATTTTCTCTGGTCAATCAGAAAGGTGAAAGGAAAAACCCTTGATGTCTTCTCTTGCAAAAATATTTTCTTGTCTACAGATCCTATCTGTTAAATTCAGAGCTAGTGAGGAGAGTAGAGGAAAGTTAGTGAATTATCTCCTTCCTTACCATAATACTTTTTTTTTTTCTTTCTAAATTATTCAACAGTTTACATCACTGTAAGAGGTTTATTTTTCACTGACTTTGTATTACTTTAAAAGTTAGGGTGTGAGTTCTACAATAGAATTTGGGATTGTTGAGTATACCCAAACAATAGCTGATTCATCTGATGAATCTGAGGATTTAAATTTTATCTTGGTAATGACTCAAGATTTAGGAAGAGTTATATAGTAATGAACATGCTATAGGCAGAAAGTCCCTGGCAATCCTTCAAGGAACTGCTTTTGACTCCAGCCGTGTCACCCTGAAGTGGGATGGTGTGCTGCAACTCAACAACACAAATTTAATATTTTATTCCGAAAGGTTGCTTATTCATGTTAGCATTAGCATGTGAGGAGAGAAGTGTGCCAAGAAGGCCATTAAGGTGCAATACTGCAGGGTGCTGGCATAGAAAAGATAAAAAAGCCAGCTCAAGTGCTTTGCGCTCTCGGTTTATTCCCATCATCCAGGCAGAAGAGCTTTCTCTTTGCAGTGCATGTGTCTAAGAGCATGATAAATGTTTCTTTGTAATGTGATCCTTACCCCACACTTCTGTTGTAATGAGCACAGCTATAGGGAGGCAAAAAAGAAAACCACACACACACACACACACAAAAACCCAAACCCAACAACTTTCTTGGAAGTGGGGATGGGGTGGCCAGGAGATGAAATTCAGTGGACTACAATGAGCTAAAGTATATAATAGCTATCTTTTATCTAGTGGGTGTAATATTTCAGCTAAAATTCCTTAAAAATCTCACTGTAAAACTAAAAAAAAACAGTACCGCATGCCTGCTGACATCAAAATATGAGGATAGGTGAGTATGAGTAGATAGAGAGTAGTGAGCCAATATTCCTTCCACCCAGGAACTGTGACAATACACATTGCCCAAGGAAAACTTGTGGGGATTTTTCTAATGAAAATGTTGAATTGTCAAGGAAATGCTTTACAGAAATTTGATTTGTTCAAATTTGTGATTTGAGCATGAATCTTTTTTGGGGAAAAATTATCTTCGTAAATATGATTTTTAAGTGATCTTTCATATTATATTTGATGTGATTTTCACTGATATGAAATTAAGGTGTCAAGGTCCGAGTGCAGCATTTGAGCTGCTGTGAAAAATCATTGTTTTTCCTTAGAATCATGTTTAGTTTGGAATTTCAGGTTGTGCTGTTGTTGCCTGTCTTGGAGTCAGAAAGTTATTCATGTCTTATTTTTCCATTGTCACCAGTGAGGTTCCCACCCAGGTTAACAAGCATAACAAAAGTGCTATCAGCAACTATTTTGGGTTCAATCCCTCACGGCAGAGTGAAGATACAGATGCAATACAATGGCAATGAGTCACTTTCTTTGCAGCTGGCAACATCCAGAGTTAAAAAAAAAGACACACAAAAAAAAAATGCAGGGGGGGAAGAAACAAACCCCCTCCTTAAGCAATATCTTTTAATACTGTACAGAACAGGAAACACCACCAGAGGAAGGAATACTCCACATCCTCCCTCCTCCCCTTTTAATTAAAATTGATTAAAGTCATGTTTTCGTAAGTCGGTCTATTCTGTAGAGTATCTTGTTTGAACTATTTCAGGATGTTCTTGGTGTTAGGCATATTACAAAAGTGCAAATGTTATTTTAACCAAAGCTGAAACTAAGATTTCCCGAAGTAGGACCCTGAGAGAGTCCTCTTGGAAGCATCAGGCTGTTTCATTAGAAGTTGAAGGAGAAACGTGTGCATCTAGAAAATAAAATACATATTTCAGTGATGACCTCCCTTTGACTTTCAGTGAAAACCAGGGACTCTCTTCCCTAAAAACCATCCTGATAACCTTGTGCTCTTCTGAAAGCACTCTGCTTTATACCTGTATAGCATTATCACCCCCCCCTCACCCCCGTCAGGTGGCATCTTATAGCCCAGTTTGTTTGGTTCTTCCACCAAAATTTTGTCTTGTTTCTGACACTTGATGAGCATTATATGGATGTTAATAATGGGGTGCAGGCAGTCAAAGTACACCCACATTTACACAAACCCCTTACACATGCTTGAACTGGAGAATGCAGGGTTGCTTTCTCTGAGCAGTTTGATTGTGAGCTTAGATACATCGGCATTTGAAAAAAAAGGTGAAATTCAGATTTGGGTTTTTTTTTTCTAATAAAGTTGTTCCCTGCACATCCTATGTTCAGATAAGGTCCCACTTCAGTGCTCACACTGTTGCTAGATGGGAGGTACTGAACGCAATAGGCATGAGTTGTTTAATAAGGTATTACCAATCTCTTGGCACATTTATTTCAACAATATTAGCTTCAAAGTTAAGACTTTTTAAAGAGCGTGGATGACGAGAAGGTCTTTCTGAGCTGCTTTAACTGACTCTATTTGAGTGTTTTCAATTACATTTTTCAGTGAAATTGGTCTCCATGCAATAGCAAGTCTTCAAAGCCCCATAATTCAAACAAATCTTCTATTTGCTGAACTACTGAAACAACTTACGATGAGGACAGCTTATTATAACAGCATAATATCATGTTCATATTGCTGAGTTCTAATTGAAAAGTAATGTGTTCTTAAAATAGGAGGAAAAAATAATTTGTTAGTTTTTTAACTTTTATGTTTTTAATTTCAGATCTCCTTCCCTTTCCAGAGGAAGTTAGAGATGCCATAGCTTTAATGTCTGTTTTAGCTGCCACTCAAATGTTCACTTTCTGTAAGAAAATCTAAACCAGGAGGTATGCTATTTCTCCTGATCTGAAAGTCATTAAAGGCAAGTACGCAGCAAGTTCAGGTGCTGGTGGGTCCAAGAGAAATTCTCAGCCCCAGCAACATGAACTTGAAAAGAAAGACAGCCTTTCTTTTCAATGCAATGGTCCATGCAGCTGTAGCTTTCAATTGCATTGTCATCACTAGCACATTGCTTTTAAAAATCCAAATGAAATCTCCCTTTATTTGGATTTTCAGGCAAAGGTGTAAGACGTAGGAAGAGATAGCAGCTAAATCAGGAGTTAAATTCACTGCACTGCTGACCTCAGAAGGATGGTCTGGAAGAAGGAGACTTGAACTAAGGAAAAGCTGTGCTGTTAGTTATCACACTTTCTCCCTACAGCTATCCATCTACAGATACATGTAGATAGCTGGAGATACACCTTTTACTTTTTCAGTGTTGTTTGCAATTAAAAAAACCCCTAAAGAGTAGATGAATTTCATGCCTTTCTCCTTGGTCTTCCTTGATGCAGGGCAGCAAATCCTCATCTGCAAGTAAATCCTCTCTAATAAGTCAAGATGTGTGGGTAACACATCCCTCCCAGGAATGAGTTAGCATTAGGATAGCAAATACCAGGCAGAAGGTACTTATGAGCATACTAACATGCCATCAGTCCATTGTCTTATGTGAAAGGGCAGAAAACCCCATTTGTGTTTAGGGCAATGGCATGTCAGTGCTCCCTGGTTGTTGGGTGGGCAATGGTGACCTTAGTGCCGATGGGAGATACCAGTTGACTTATGCCAGTACTTTTATCCCACAGCTCACTGTCTTTGATATGTTTTCCTGCTTTCACTGCCAATGGAGATGTCCTGGAACAATTTTGTGATCCTGTATTTGTGACTGAGCTAATAAATTGCAATAATGTGACAGAGCTTGAAATGAATTCAGCTGTTCTGAAGCTTTATGCAATTGACAGTAAAATAGGTAGAGCGCTGGTCTTTTTCTTGATATTTTTGTTCTTACCAATACCAGCGTTACAGCGTGGAAGTTAAAAGGTGCATTTGTGCGTCATGAGAGAGATGGACATCTGGTACCCAGAGGAAGAAGCACAAAACAGGCATTTCTGATACAGAACCACAGTATTTAGGAAAAAGTTATTCTCTGCTATCACTGCCTGCTCTGCCCAAGTGTAACTGTGGAGTGAGCATCTCCCTTTCAGCTAATACAAGTCCATGGAGACCTGAGAGTGGTCTTGACCTTGTAGAATCAGACTCTTAGAGAAGTCTGATGGGCATGTTATGGTCTTCCCCAACAGGATTTTGGTTTCATACCCTTGTTGTTTGTTTGGTTGGTTGGTTTTTTTCTGCAATGGTTTGTCAAGGAACATCTCCCCCAGCAAAGCCTACTGACCCAATGGATTGATATCTGGAGGGATGCTAGATAAGGGGTTTGCATGCAGGGTGGCACCTCTGGGAGAACGAGTAGCAATGCACCATAAAGAAACACAGATTTACCCCTCAAGTATTTGCTTTCAAGCATTCCCAGACTCTGGATCTTGGTTGTGTAAAATACACTGTCGCTGTGCTATGCTTCTCTCTTGCCTGAATGTGGCTAAATCTTCTGAGCCCCACTAAAACAGGGTGGAGTTGAAGGTAAGAAACTCATGTGGACATTACACAAGGTGCTTTTTATTTCACTTTCACCCATATGACCACTCATAGATTTCCCCTCATCCAAAAATCACTTAGAAATACGTAATCCTGAGCTTTTTGGAGTCATTTGAGCAGGGAGGGAAGAGGACTGGCCGTCATGGAAGTAGACATGGGAGCTCTACCACCATTTGCTTCATCTGTTCTTCCTAACATCACTTTCAGATAACAAAGCCTCCTTGTTAACATCAGTTTGATCCACATCCTCTGCCACTTTTCCTTCACATTTGGAATTGCATCTCTCTTAACTCAGTAGCATGAATTCAATCTAGAAAGCCTGCAGTGACTTCAGGGTACCAGGCAGGTGAACAGCAGCCAAGTGCCATGAGCAGATTAGACCCAGGTGGGTTATTTCACCAGGACTAAAATATATATGTTCAGATGTATAGAAAAAATAGTCACAAAATTGAAGATTTGGGGCAATTTACACTCTCATTTATCACAAACTCTTTTTTTTTTTTTTTTAAGTATCATATCAGTTGAAGCAGCATACTAAAATAAAATGAGCTATATCTTACGGATCTAGCTCTATCTTTAGAACCAGAAGGAGATGGACACTCTTCTTTACTGGACACAGCAATATGGTTTCCTTTTGTGATATATTCTTCACCCACCCCACCTGTGGCTCTTAGGCTCCTTTCATGTCTGTCTTCTTGCAGGCTGGGTCTGATCCTCACCATCCAAGTACTGCAACTCAGGTTATTCTAGTCTTTGCAGAGATTCAATATTTCTATCTGCAGAAGTGCATTACCTCAATGATGGGTGATATAGTGATCAGACCAGCCAACGAAACTGAATACAAGGCTGACAAAATAGCTGTTAAATGAGCAGGTTTCTGTCACCAAGGAAGAAATACTGGTTTTATCCACCCAAAATTGTTACATTTGCTCTTATCAGGGAGTTGGTTGTTGATTCCCATTTGGTTGCAATTTATGTCTAGTTGGCAGCGTGCAGGTGGAAAGAAGCCAAGTTTTCTATCAAGATGACAGTTTGGTAACAGATGTCTAATGTTAGCCAACACATTTAGCTCATGTGATAGCAATCGTGAGCTAGTTTAGTAAAGCTGAGCAGTTGGGTAATTGCAAACCTTTACTCCTTGTATTTTCTCATTTATCCTTTTTAGCTGCCTAGGTAAGGTGATTTATTTTTTTGTTGTTATAATTTTGGGAGGAAAAGCTTGAAATGTGTTTCAGAGTAATTGCCGTCCTAGGAGGCAATCACTTGTTTAAAGAGTTGGAAACCTCCAGCAGTTCAAGAAGCCACATGGTTTCCTCTCCTGTTCTGCATAACAGGCATTGCCCAAATGCTTGGGCTCTGGCTCCTGCGCTGCTGTTTCAAAGTAACAGGACACGTGGAGGATGGTATTTACTCCTGATCCCCCTGGTTACTCTAGTTTCTAGCATGTGATGCCTGTCCATGCTGAAGAGGAGACTGAATCAAGACATTTTAATTAACAACTCCTTAGGAGTAAGTATTTTATTTGGAGGGAGAGGTAGAAGTGGTGGTCTCAAGCCCCAACTCTTCCATAGGAGGGCACTGATACTCGTTGGGTCAAGATCATTACAGAAAGCTGGTCGTGTGAGTGAGATTTCTGTAGGTACCTCTGCCATTCAGATTTGCAAGAACCCTTGGAGAAGAGTACGGGAGATTCTGCAGGATGCTCATGTTTCACCTAGATCTGAACATCTCCTGTGGTGTTTTCTGACATCCCCTGTGGCAAAGATATTTCTGCTCTCAGCTGCAGGAGCGGACTGTAAGCTCTGGCAGGGTTGGTGAGGCAGGATAGGTGACAAAACCTGATATCAATAAGCAAAAAAGTCACTTTAAGAGTGCTTTGGGAGTTGATACCTGGCCTCCCACAAGCTCTTGTGAAAATCTCAGCTTTAATTTTAAAAGCTCTATATTACAGAAGAGACTTTTTGTTCTTTCTTCCTGATTGGATCACACATTCTCTATATCTTTTTGTGCACTTTCAGATATGATTTTCTAGGCATTTTGGCCTGTGATAGCTGGGTCAAGAAGCACAATTACTGAAATATCCAGAAAAGGCCTTTTTCTTAATTGGTCTACTCCAACTAGAGTCAGAAAACCCCAAAAATCTCAGCACAGAAAGTTTGAGCCTTACATCTGTGTAGCTCCAGAATGTCACTGAATGTGGGTGTGATGCTGATCCACATTCATGCCTCCAACATGGCCTGAGATGTCTTCCCAATACACCTCTTATCTATTAATTTAGGAACTTAAGTAACCAATTCTTCCAGAAGTCAAAAAAACATTTTCTTGTTTGAAAAGTCTCAGAGCACTGGCATATAGCTGCACATTTAGAATATAAATGCCTTTCTCATTAGACTGTGAAGTACTGAATGGGAAGAGGCTGTAGCATCTATAAAGTGGTACCCAGAAGAAATATGCCCTGACCTGGCACACATGTATTTTTTCCTTCAGAGTGCTGAGTTATCTTGCACAAGTGTGGTCAAACTCTCTCTACCATTCAACCCATCTCTGCTATGTTCCCAGGGAAAACCCTAAACATCCTTTCCCATGTCTGAGCAGGTCAGACTTCTTCAATCCAGTTCAGAACTGAACATTTTCCTACAGGCACACGAATACTGGTTTTTAAATTTCTACTGTATTTCTTTGCACTGCCCTCTCAATGCCTTGAAAGGGTCCCTACTCTTTTGGAGGTGATAAAATAAGACACGTTTTTTATTATAATTTTGTCAAACAAGGAGCACACGCTGCAAAACCTTAGGATCTTCTGTTTAGGGAGCGGCACATTCAAATTAAGCAAGTTGGAGGACATGTTCTAAATTTCAAGATGAGAATTATAGCCCAGGTTCTGATTTAGGAGATGGCTTGGGAATATTTTAATTTTGATATTTTTATATAAGTGACTGAAGAGATTTATTCTTAAGCTTTGCAGGGCTGAAGAGCATCAGTCCTGTTAGTTTATAGGAATTTGATTTGAAAGTGGACTTTTACCTTTGTAGCTGGGAATAAAACAATTCAGATGTGGCTGTTGTTACTAAGCATGAGAAGGGCTTGCTTTCTTGATTTTATGTGTTTTGATTTCACTATATATTTTTGGAATTTCTTTTGGTTTTTGTATGCCTGTTGCACAGTATCTAGAAAACTGCATCCAATTTGGTTTTTATGCTTCATTGCACTTGTATGTACTAACTACACATAAGCAGTCTGTCAAAGAGAATTAGCCAAGAGATTTCAAAAAGCAATCACAATAATGCTGCAAATGCATTTTCTAAGCAAAATAATAAATGAAAACACTGTTTTACTTTAAAAGCCAGCAGCAGCATTCGGCTTCTGTGACTCAACACACAAAATTATTAAGTTGGAACTGGAGCAGAAGATCCTGTCTCCCATTGAACTAAGGGATTTTTGAGACAAATGGTGGAATTTGCAGGGGCGGGAACTAGCATCCTGCTTGCCTTGCCAGCACCGTGCCATGTCTTACCTAGTTTTTGTCCTCTCATGTCACATGATATGAACTATATGTCATTTCTGTAGGATTTGGCTGTCTTTCAAAGTAAGAGGTATGACACGGTAAAAAAAAAACAAAAACATTTCCCCTCTCTGTCCCATATGTTTTTTGGAGACCCTAACCTTTCTGACACACTGCTGTTTGCCATCTCATCCCCTGCTTGCTCAGCATTGAGAAATCCTCACTAGTTGCCCAGGGGAGAAGACAGAGTCCCCCGCCTCACGGGGAGCATGAGATGACTTCCTCCCACTCCCAAGCCTTGGGTAAAGGTGATGCAGGGCTTCTTGACCTGAACTGTTGCATTTATTATTTGACCGTTGAAGGGTAATTTTCCATGCTGGGATTCCATCTTCTTAGCAATTATAAATCATTAAGGGTATTTAACTGGTCTATACATTATCATGACAATTAGACCTATCTCGTTGCTTTGTCACCCTTAAAATGATGTGTCTGCTGTGATTTAGAAGGGAACATATAAATACGTCTTTCCTTTAGAAAAGGATTGTTAGTGACAGATTTAGTATGCACCTCATGATGAGAATAAAGCAATCAATAAGCAGCTGTGTCACACAAGGTTATCCCAAGTTCAGAGCAGGCTCGGTACTGATTGGTTTCCAAAATCAGATGCATCAGGCTGCTGTGGCCACAGGAGCAAGGTCACTGAGAGGATCTGGTGACAGTATAAATAATAAAGCAAAGCTTAGGAAATTTGTTGACAGCACCCCTGAGATAACACTGCGCTTTATTGCACTGGATTTGGGGCTTGAGGCGGGGACGGGGGGGACGGGGGACGACGGACAAAGGACGGACACCTTTCAGCTTTCTTGTCACCTCTTTTTATTTTTCCCTTTTAACTTTAGTTGGGTTTTTGTTCCTCTTTCACCCCCCAGTGTCAATGCAGTTTTAAATAGACTAATAAGGTGATTTGAAGGGAGTAAATAAGTAAATCCTTTCCATCACAATACTGAATTAGAGGCAGGCATGATGAACAAGGTGCATTAAAAAGATAAACAGGTGGATACTTACATATGATCATGGCTAACACTATGAAGTTTTATCTTTAGTGTTACCATGCAGGACTGAAGCATCCAGGTGAAACAGAGGATTATGGGCTATCTGTTAATTGCAACTTATTATGGCTAAAATTAAGTACTGAAAACCAAGCCAAATCCCCCTTTACACCCTCCATGCCTCTCTTCATAATCCCGTCAATGCTCTTTTCCCATACAAGTCTGTGTCACCAGCGGCCAAAGGTTGTACATGCATGGGGACTTCTCCGGCAGCTGAATGTCAAACTTTATTGAGTGGGTGGATCCTGTTCATCCATTTCCCCTCCGAGCCTTTCTAAAAATACCATAAACCTTGACAAGGAGCTATTTTAGAGGACTCATATTCATGAGGATAGTCATGGGAAGCTTATTTTGGCAGGCTTGCATGTGTTAGATTTGCATGCTTCCTTAGTCAAGGGCTTGGTGAACTTGTGTTGTGAGCCAGTTGGACATGGGCTTAAGAGAGAGCATCTGGATTTTGGGACCTCCTGGGTTGGGACGTCTACTCCAAGTGAGTTTATAGGAGGAAAAGAAGTGAAGATATTCTTATAAGAATATTGATATGTGACTGAAATAAGACATTTCAGGCATTTGCACACCAGCCCACAGCTTATCGGATCTGATTTCATAAAACCTGGCTGTGATTTCTCTCCAGGGACCTTAATGATCTTGCCATTTTCAATAAACATTTATAGAAACTACTGCCAGCCTGTGGATAAGAGAAACTCCTATGAGAGACTTTATCTTCCAAAAAATACTTAAAGACACCAAAACCAAAAACAACCCACAAGAAGATTAATAGAAAATATCAAAATGTAATGTTTGCTGGCTAGCTGGAGTTGAATTGCAGTACCAGACATTGGCACTGTAGGCATGCAGTAGGTATGTTTGCTTTTCTCCCTTGGAAAACTGTGCACATTGGATCGATGCTATAACTGGGACCAGCAAAACTATGAGTGTGAATAAAAGCAAACTGTAAGAGATAAGATGGAAATTAAGCAGGTAAACACTGTTCCACGCTCATGTCATTCGGGTACAGTATTGCACAGTACTCATGTTTGCACCTCTAAGAAATTTCCGTTTTTTCGCATAAAAAAATCCAGATATGAAGCCGAAGCTGCCTTCTTCGCCAACCTGAAACTGTCTGATTTCAACATCATTGACACCCTTGGAGTCGGAGGGTTTGGACGAGTTGAGCTGGTAGGTAATGTTTTCTTCTTTTAAGTTTGTATGATGTCCTGGAATAAGTACTGTGTTACGAGTTTTTAAATTTTTCTTTGTTATTACACCTGAATAACTGGAAGAAAATTATGTGATGGGATTATATATTTTCTAATGGTTAAAGAAAGCTGAATTATGTTTCCTAGTAAACAAAAATGTACAAATAAATGCCTTGCAGTAACCAAGAAGAATTTATGTACGGGGTTGAGAGAGGAGAACACATAATCTCTCTCCAAGTAGTCCTATCTTTATGGTATTGTTTGCCTTTTAAAAACAACCTGAAGAATTGCATGGCTGTTGAGTGTTAAGATTGAAAGAGCAGCCTAAAATCTTATTTAACCAAAACTGAAGTAATGGTACAATGTCTCCTCTAAGCAGTTTCTAGTTCAGGTCTATAGATAGTTATCACAAAAGCTGTACTCAAAGTCTGAACTATGACAACACTTCACAGAAAAATACTAATTTTTTTCAGAGTTTTAGAGAAAGGAGAAAAAGGTTTGCTTTTTGCTCTGCTTGGTTTTAGAGCTCTATACTCTTTATTAAAACAAAGCCTGAGCAGAAGGAAACAAATGGCAGCTGTTGTGTGACCAATTTGTAGTATCACCATGTAAATGCAAAAACTTATAATAGAAAGAGGGAGTTTAGTTTACATCATGGTGCTGACTGCAGAGAAGCTTCCAGTACTGGACACTAGTACAGCATGTTAGGAACTCCTGTAAGTTAGGAGCAGAAAAGGGAGCAGAGTTACTGCTGTCATGATGAAACTCTGGGGAACTCCCTGCTCCATAACCCTATGGGAACCAAATGCACCCATAGTGCTGGGAATTGGAAAACTGGCAAAATGAGGCTTTTCGGTGATTATTTGCAATTTAAAGAATAAATTATGTGTTAAAAGTGTGACTCATACCTCCATGTGATTTATTTCTGACTTTTCCTGTTTGGAAGTATGTAAAATTGTGCAGAGGAGAGCATGTGCATGAGAAAGCTGGTCACATCCTGGGGTTTGGATTATTTATTTATTTATTTATTTTATATTAACAACTGTTGTTTTGGAAGAGAGTCACGAGAGCTCAGCCGTAGCCTGGGAAGGCTGTCCTATACCCACTCCTATAGTCATCTGCTGCTGAGGGGGTTTTAGAGCAGAAGTTTAATTTGGGTTGCACTCAACCTCCCTTATGAACACCCTTCACCCTCGGTTGACAACAGCATAAAGCTCAGGAGATTTGTTTCCTAAATTAACATCATCACTGACTTCTCCACATGAGGTGACCTGTAGTGATGGACTTGGGGCTTGGGCCAGTTTGGGGCTTGGTTTGAGTCTTGTGAAGGAGTTTGTGAGGTTTGTTTTCATTTTTAAGGCTTTTCTGACATGCTGTCGAATGTTTGAAAACCTCAAGGTGTTCCTGGGAAGGTGCAAGAGCTTGCCTTCATGAGGGGTCACTTATGGCACCCTCAAACCACAAGATATGAAAGCAAATTGGACTGTTACTGATGGCCATGGGCCAGTCCTCTACCTCTGGTTTCTCACGGAATTAATTTGGAAGCTTTAAGGTGTTGACAAAAACTAAACCTTAGCGATGCGTGACACTTGGCTACGTGTGAGGAAAAGCAGGAGTGGATGTGCTCTGTTACTTCAATGGATCAGATCAGATCAGGGTCAGATAGAAATATCTGGTTCTTAGGAGATGTCCAAATCCCCCAAACCTCCAGGAACCCCCAGTGCCGCCTACACAGCCTGCCAAAGGCTACTGATGGGAAAGATGTTTCTATCTTTGTAGGGATTTTCTTCAGAGGTGAGTGTCCCTCTCCTACACAGGAAAATGCTGGTGAAGGTAATTTTCTGTAGTTCTTAACCAATACTGAATTGCAGTGAATACACACAGAAGGATAAAAGATATTTAAAAGTTTAGCTTAACACTCCAGATTTTATTATTTTTCTTTACCACTGAGAGAAATTTTGTTATTAAAACACGAAAATATTCTTTTTGTCAAAACTGTGCTTAGAAAACCTCTTGCTTCTATCTTTTCCATGAAAAAATATATTTTATAATTCAAGGCTAAAAGTGATCTAATACAAAATGTATTGGAGGAATTGAATTTTTCCTTGCTTGAATGTGTTATGGTAGCCTGACAGTGCATAGCAGCACTGGAGTTTGTTCCTGGAAAACATTCACGGTTTTGCGCTTTCCAAGAGTCAAATTGATCAAATAAATAAAGTACATTGCAAGGAAGAAGATTTTTATAGCTTAACCTCAGCTGCTGTGGGTAAGCCCCCCCAGGGCAGCTCCATACCCTTCAAGAGGGCAAGTGGTGGTGTCTGGTTGGAAACTGAAATGTCTACGTCTTAGTTTGGGTCTTGCTGGCCAAGGAGGAATAATGCTCCCATTGGTGTGTGTTTTAACGAGCAGATGTGGTTTGTATCAATACACACCGGTTTTCCAGAAACCTCTGTGTATGCTGCCTGTTTGGAGAGGTCACCCCTTCAATGCATTCATACACATGTTTTTTAGGTGAGACAGCCTAAAATTTATATTATTTTCAATTGTACAGAGATCACATGTGGAAATACCTTTTTGTCTGGCTTTTCTAGGTAGTTGTATTCTTTGTATGTCAAGAGACATTTCCAACAGATTTGCACTGGTATTGTACATTGTTTGGTCAGGTTTTTGATGGCTACCTGATGGATCTTGCAACATGCCTTCTCCTTAGAGATGCTGTTCTCCTCCTTCATCCCCAGCTGGACTGTATAATCAACTTTTATCCAGTCTTCTCTTGAGAAGAGAAACCAGCTGAGTAGTGGCTCTGCTATTTTAGATGGGGATTGTCTCTGCCACTGGAACAAGAGCCAATAAAGGCTTTTTGTTCACTTACAGCAGGACCTGTGTGATCCTCAATGTCTGAAAAGCAAACAGGCAGGTCAGAGAGACCACAGTCTGCCCAGGGCTGGTGGTGGCACATTCCTAGGAGAACCCTCCCGCATTTTGGAGGGCTGCCAAGTAGGTGCAAGCTGCTCCGAGACATGTCTTGCCCAGCTGGTGGGCACTCCCTTAGCAGAGCAGAAAGAAAACAGTAGGAGCAGACTGCTTGGTTTTTAATAACATGGATTAACTGATGCATCCACTATTTTTTTGCAACTCAGCTTCTCAGCACTGTGTCAGTTGAGCATCTTCTCTGTTGGGATCCAGTAATACATTGGAATAAGGAATGTCATCTCAGGTTCATGTCCCATGAAGCACCACTTTGCAGAGGACGGGGATGTAGGTCAGGTGTCCTCAGCCTCCATAAATCACTGAACTTTATTGTTATTGTCTTTGTTCTTTAATTTCCTTTTAATTTAAGTCCTGTGTTTCTAATCATCTGCCCCAGGTCAGTTATTTTGGATTTAAATCAAGATTATTTTTGACAGCTCTTGAAATAAATATATTGGAGTGTCTGAACATACAGGATTAGAGTCATTATTGTGAAATCAATTCATGGAGGTGATGGCTGAGCACAGGTAGACTAAAAATCGGGTCCGCATCTGAAGACATGCCTTTTTATTATATTGATTTACAGGGTAATCGCTTCTGACAATCACTCAGCGATGGGGAAGGAGATTTTAAATCATTCCTGTTGTTATAAATTCACAAACATAATGTATTTTGTCAACACCCCATAGCAAGTTTAATTGAGACTTGGTTTCAGCTACACCTTTGTTCGCTTCTCAGGACAGTTAAACCAGTGAAAACCTATAGACTTACCCACCATCCCTGCACATACACAGTCTTGGAGAGAGCTGTGCCTTCTGCACTCTGAGGTTACCCCATAACCCCGTATGGGTTTGGACATCCTGCAGGCAGCAGGCAATAGGCAGATTAAGGACAGTCTCCGTTTTTAGCCTTGACTTCACGAAACATTTAATCATTCAGCAGTTTGGCGGAAGTCAGTGGCACTTTGAGAACATATTTCAACCATACGGTCATTAAACCTTGGGCTGGAAGGGACCTGAAGAGATCGTCATACAGGCAGAGTCAATATACCTAACCACTTCTGACCAGTTTTCCCTAAGTTGTTGTTGAAGTCTCTAGGGAAGGAGGTTCCCAGGAAGCTTTTTCCTAATATTTAACATCTCCCTGCTGTAGCCTGTAGTAGGCTTGAAATACAATGCCTGTAACCCTTGAGGATGGGTTGTATGCATTTGAACACCATTATCACATGAACCCAGAGCTCTTCTTTAAAAGAATAAATGTGCTTCTCTTGAGCTTTACATCTAATTCATGCTTTCTAGGCCTATGATCCCTCCTGTTCCTCAGTCTCCAGCTGGCTTTCACCTCTTTGGAGCACAGAACCAGACATGTTAGTCCAATCTGGACCTTCCTCTGCTCAGGTAGAGCTGGACAACTAGGGACAGCACTTTGTCACCACTAAATGGTGTCTGTTTTATTTCAAGTCGTCTCTTCAATTTGTAAAAATTAGTTTGAATTCCCTTGCTCTTCTGAAAAGTGCTCCCAGCCCTCACGGGCTTGATTTTAATAGGTGCAAAGTTAGTAACATTCTTCTTAATTCAAGGACCACCTTGAAGTCCTTTTGGCTTGATGGTGGCCACTAAAAGCTAAACTTTATAATGCGGTGATGAATAAAGGCACATAAAAACGAAGCCTTATTTTCAGCCACATTTTACTGGGGCTATACAAGACCTTTTAAAATGGACAGTATGGCATTTTTCATTTTAATTCATGTTTTAAGAGAAATCTGGCCACAGATTATGAAGTGCAATCAAATTTATTATAGCCTCTAGCCTGTTTTGTAAACAAAACCATTAGTGAATTAATTAGATTGTGAGAAAAAAACACCATAATTGTCTTCCAATGGACTGATAGATGCATAATTCAGATATTTATTACTGGAAATTTCCAGCTGTATAGCTATGCTTTTGTTCTAGCTATTACAAAGTTGTTTATTAGAAAGATCAGTCTTCTCTTTGAAATCTCTTCATTTTTATTTTTAATTGCCAGGAATCCTTTAGCCTTCTTCCTGTTGAAAGATCAGGAATTTAGGGTGCGTTAAAGATGATGAAACTGAGATTTAAGTAAGGGATTTAAAATCAGGTACCTGAGTAAATCCCACATTCATCTGATAGTGAAGATGCTGATACTGAGCTGAGCAAACTGCTGGTTATGAAGATCTGGCCCTTTTTTTTCCCTTCCCTTCTTAGCTGTATGCAAGATGCTTAATTTTAATGATACTGTCAGATGGGGCTGGACCACTGCAGCGCTATTTTTTAATTTTTCCTTTGATTTTTAATTTCTAATGGAATTAAATACATCTTTTGTAGATGGAAACATATTCTTGGGCTTGTCTGCTAATGGAAAGAGTGATGTCAAAGTTCAGAAGGACGAGATGCTGTTTGTAGCCCATCAGATATTGTCAGAGGCCAGATCAGGATATGAGCTGTCAAGGCAGAGGCTTCAGCTCCGGTTGGAGGCAGGAATAAGACATAAAAATAGGTGCTATATTGCAGACAAAGCCAAACTCAGGAGCGGGACTGGTTCATGTATGAGGTTAGAGAGTTTAGGTTCATGTGATACTTTCAAGAAACCACAGTAGTGAGTTTTTCTATTCAGTTTTGTATATTTTAGCCATATAACCCTTGTGCTATTTACTTTTTATTGGAATGATTTTATGCATGAAACAGTTTACATTCCTCACTGCTTTTTAGCCTTTTCCTTCTAGACATTTTTGAAAAATAATATTTACTTCTGGGCTTTATAGAAAGGCACAAGTTGTAATACATTTCCAAATGCCCTTGCTTATAAAAAACTTAGTTGTGCACGTTGTCAAGCAGTGAATATCAGTTTTCAGTACAGAAATCAAAACATAGAATTACAGGTTTTTGCACACTTGAGTATTTGATTAAGCAAATTTAATTGTTAAATCGCTGAGGTTTTCTAAGCGATTTTTTAGTGTATACTTAGGGGTATTCATAGAGTGTAATTTCAATTTTGCAATTTATTTTCCTGTAGAGTCCCACAGTGCTCAGACTGTGATAGGACATTTAATGTTTTTCCAACCAGTTAAATCTAGACTTTTTCAAAGAAAATAAGGTCACTGTCATGGACTGTTGCCACCCTGCTGCTCACTTGTAATTAATTCATGATTCATCTTTCAAAATTTCAGCCTACAGAATACCTTTAAGACTTCATTTTTACTCCATGATTTTTTGTTCCATCTTAGGTCTTTTTATTTAGTCTTCACCTATTTTCCAGGCTAACCCAGCCCAATCACCATGCCTGTTTGCATGCAGCATGCAACTAACCCAAAACTAACATGATGTTGAGCACGAGGTGGAACAGATATAGTGAGAAACACCGTGTAGCCTGCTTATAATTTAGATATGCAAACTGCAGTTTCTCTTTAAGCCTTTGGTCAGGAGAGTGGCTGAATCTGGCCTTAAGGAGACGTGCAAAGTACCTTCAAAACCCTAACAGAGACCTGCAATACTGAGCACCACCAGTAGGCTTGAAGACATAAATATGTGCGAGATATTCCCTCGCTAGAGTAATAAAAAGAAATGCTGGTAAGAAAGCAAGTTGCAAGGGAAAGATTATTATTATGGGGAAATCTGTTTCATCCTGGAAGAACATAAATATATTTAGTACTGAAAGCATGCTGTACTCTTTTGCTAGGTGGGGGGAGACGTCACCGCTTTGTTCGTGCAGCAGTTCAGCTGTTGGGATTAGGAGAGCTCAGCTTGCAAGTGCTGCGCTCAGCAACAGCTGCTGCTATTTTTGTTGGTTTGAATGCATCTAGCTAGGAAACGGTGGAAAATAAAGGACCTTGGATATACTCAGCAAGCAAAAGCATTTTGCACATCGGTTCCCAAGCGCTGCAATTGAGTCAGTTATTTTTTAATGTGATACAATGGTTCTCACATTTCATGATAGCACAGATTTCTGGCTCCGTTATATCTGAATAATACACATATAGCAAAATGCACAGCTAACAAAAGCCCTTTGTAAGTGCATCTTTGTCATTATAGAGGTATTTCCGTGCCTGCACGTGTAGTTCAACAGGAGACATGAGCAAGAGGAAACTTGTCTGTGTGTTGTGGACACGAGAGTTCAAGAAAAGCTTCTGTCCAGCTCCTAAAAGCTCAACATTACTGGGTGTTTAGGAAGAAGCCACGTCTCCAGAGTAAATGAAATATTTTTTACTTGCACAAACTCTGCTCCCTGTGTGTTCCCATTTAGCTGAAAGCCCAGCCAGCTCCCTTGAAGATCAGCAGAAAAGGGTCCTGAGCAAAGTTTTTGTGAGTGTGGTGTCCAGACACTGTAAAAGTTTGTGTTCAAATGCCTCCATTATATCAATGCGAAGAAATCTGGAGATTTTTGAGTGGCAAACACCATTCCAGTTGTAACCTCTATGTAGCTGCCAAAATGAAGGAAGGATAATCTATAAATACAAATATGTGTTCAGCTCTGCTTTCATGCCCTTGGGTCTGTTGCTCTTTCATGGCTTCAGGGGTCTGCACAGTGTACCGTAGTGTCAAATATTGTCTGTAGCATCTCCTTGGAGAAAACCCCATAATCTTAAGGCTTCTTGGAAAACCCACAGCCGTGCAAGAGCTGTAACCCACAGGCACAACATCTGTGGTTTATCGGAATTCAGAAAATCAGAAGTTCTTTGCTGTCTTCTCCTAGAATATCATGCAGGAATAGAAGGACCCCTGACGTGAATGACATAGATGCAGTTAAAATAGTATATCCCCAGGCTAGGCATGGCAAGGTTCAGGCACCTCACTAGTCTTCACTGAAAATAAATCCTTCTTTGGGGAGTTGTTCTACATTCTGGTAAATATTTATTAACGTTTACAGTTTCTTGAGGTCAGTTTGCATTGCATCAGTTCAGCTCTCACTGGAGTTACACGGAAATTGCTCACATTTCAGACTGTATATAATACACATATATGATTTATAATAAACAGAGGCAGAGAAAAAGGAAGGGTAAGAAACATACAGATACACCAATTTACTCTTTTTTCCACTGAGGTCTGGATTTTGTCTCATCAATATCCCTTTTCCTGGAAAGTCTGAAAAAGCACTAAGGTGTAAAAACATATTTATTTGTACATGAATTATAGCTGTGTTTAAAAAAAATAGCCAGGCCTTAAGCATACTGTGTGTTTTGGAAGTTGCAGTTTATACACCATAAAGCAAAGCAATGCTTTTGGAGTGGTTCCAGCATTTTCATATAAGCACAGGGAGCCCAGCTGAGGGTCTAACGAAACAAGGACTTGGGAAAGCAAGAGATGTCGCATTTCTTCTCTTCCTCTTCTCCTTCTCCTCTCCATCTCTCCTTCTCCTCTTCACTTATTTTCTCTTCCTCTTCTCCCCTGCGTTTGCATCTTGTCCTAATTTTGCAGTGTTCCTCCTGAGGGTAACTTCTCCTTGAATGTATTTTCAGATAGTGACCCATCTGTTTGGGTCCGCTCAGGGGTAGCTTTGTCATCATGACTCAGACTGCCAAAAAACCACCTGGTGACATGGGAATGGGGCACCATGCTGGAGCACAGCCAAAGGCCATGACACCGGGTGGATGATGCTTCCCACATGATTGCAAAGCATGCCGGGGAAGGGAAGCTGTGGGGCTGGCACAGAGGAAAGCTGCTTGCTTCAGCTCCCTCTCCCCACCCCGATGTTGTGTGGCTTCCTTGCTTCAGAGGTCTAGATGTGTGTCACGTAGAGAACAGGAACAGCTGCCTCTTCGTGAAGCTGTGAGCTTGTATGTTAGAAAGAGGCTAAAAATTGAAGGAGTATGGCTCTCCCCATGTCGCCTTGTCCAATTAATACCTGCTGGTTGAAAATGCAGCCACAGCCCCAAATGTGAGTGTGATTATCCCATCACCAAAATGCTTGGACCAGAATATTTTGCAAAATTTGTATTTATATGTTTATTTTATATTCTAGTCATAGTTATATTTTGCATATAAGCATGTATGCAATATATATCATAATTTTTATATTTATGCAAATATACAAAATAAATCCAATTATTTCTTATTCTATTTTGCTTCTACAATTGGCTCATTTAATTATAAACAACATTTCTGCTGTTATTTTTGTCACTAGTATGCAGTTCATTTCCTGGATCAGAATCCTGCAGAATGACCTAATCTAATTAATTTTATCTCCCCTATCTCTGGCTTTCTACATCACCTCTCTAAGGTGGTGTTGGGACTTTATTTAACTATGCATCCAATTGCATTTTCTTGTGCTTTGGAGAGAAAATATATTCCTGTTCCAGAGCTGAAAGGTCTTATATCCTCCAGAGATTCATTTATAACACAGGGGGCAAGAGCTCAACCAGATTCACCAGGAGAGAGTCTGTCCAGGAGAGCATCAGTATATCTTTACCAAGGTTCACTATTTTAGTGATTATTACACTGGAAAGCATGATCTGGGTCTGCTGTTGGCAGAGGTTTGCTGTTCAGCCTGTTTTGCATTTTGCCATTAAGCCCGTGCAAGTTGGAGGCAGAACTGCAGGCGTGGACCATGTGCCAGAGCTCAGCCATGGGATGGACATAAAATGGGAAGCTGAAACACGTGTATGAAGGTGGAGAGAAAGGGAAGGAGTATACTCAGTGCTATAAATTTTATGTCTATTTTTTCCCCCGACACTGGGCCTTTCAGCAGATATGTAACTTTAAAATCATTGTTAAATGTGGACTTTGATGTTTGCTCTTATCATTAGCACACTGAATCTCCAAGAGAGATAATTTTGGAGATTTTTGTGCTGGTGAAAGTGCAATGATTGGTTAAGGTCAGTGCTAAGGAGGAGTGAAAAAAGGAGGAGGGAAGGGACCAAAATTTCTTTTAACTTGAAAAAAAAAAAGGTTGAGGGAGATGGAGGCTGGTGGTTACCCTGTGTTGGTCTTCTTAGTGGCTCAGATGCTCTAGGAGAAAAGCGATTGAAACCCAAGGCTCCAGCAGGTCTCCACTGAATCAATAGTCCTGAGGCCTTTGAAATGTAAGATCTTGCTTCCAAGTGAGTGAAACTGATCCCATGATCTGTGTAGCAAGGATGGCTCCTTTGTAAACTGCCTTCCATGGAAAACGGCACACTTTTCCCTTTTCTGAAGCATTTGTGAGATTTTTGTGGTGGGTTTCTTCGGGAGGCTGAGCTTCCTGCTCAACGTATCCACCTCCTTCTGTGCCAAGAGTCAAAATCCTTGTGGTTTCTGTGGCTCCTTGTGTTATTTTTCTCATTATAATTGGAGGACAGGGTTTTCTTAGCAGCCCTTTCTCATCTTCTCAACATTAAACCTTTTTCTGCTTTTTTTAAATAAAACATCCAGGTGACCCCTGGATATATTTTCTTCTACTTTTGATATGAGATTAGGACTAGACATGGGATTTTTTTCTATTAACTGTCATGAGTTTAATCTTAAAAAGTACTGTCTAGCTTTACGTCATAAAAATAATCCTTACAGTTACCACATTTACAGGAACAGCAAAACAAGGGGAGGACTCAGGCATGTTGAAAAAGGAGGAGAAGTTTTCAGGGTTCATTTTCCAGGTGGACAGCCAAGTGATCCAAAATTTAAGCCTCAGATTTTGTACCTTGGCATCTTGTTTCGGTGCATCATCACTTTTAATGCAAATTAATCCCCCTACACTCCCAGACTCTCACAAATCCTCTGCCTTATGAAGCAGAACAGGCATGGGAATGGAAAATGGATCTAAATTATCCTGTGGCATTAGGTCAAAGTCTTGCCTTAGCTAATTGTAGCCACTTGATTGTTCTACGTTTAAACAATTTTGGCAGTTATAACATCATCAAACACCAAATAAAAGCCCTGCCTTCTGCTTCCTTATAATAATTTCCTTTCCTGTACTTATTTTGAAGCTGTGCATGTGCATATAGGAAAGCAGGTTACTTCCCCAGACTCCATCATGTGCCCAGGTATCCCTGAAAAAACAGTAATTAATAAAAGAAATAGCCTTTTTAATGAAAGACACAAAAAATAGGTAGTCAGAATCCATGGTATTAAAATGACAATACCAGAAGGGTACACATGGAGAATTATTCATACTATCCTTTATTATAAGATACTAGATTTTATTCATCTGAGCCTTCACCAGGTGGTGGTGTTTAAGACCAATATCTAGTACAGATTAATGTCAAGAAAATAGGACAAGTAAGTTTTGAGTGCTAAATACCTTTTTTTTTTTTCTTTTTTTTTTTATGTTTCATGTCCAGATTGACCACAAAGTGTTCAAATTTGCAACTGGATCTACTTTCTTGGTTCCATTGTTCATTTATTATTTGTCTGTGGACAATGTAACCTTAAAAATTACAGGCTGAAAGAAAACAAATCTCATCTGTAATATCTAATGGGGATTTGAACAGACTTTTGTTTGAAATAATTTGTGTGGCAGCTAATTATGCTTGTCCATCACCAGATGGACAGGTCTGATGAGGAACTGGGCAATCTGTATTACCACCAAAAGCAACAGGGATAAATTCTCCAGAAGTGTATGCTTAGTCATACTAAACATTTTTTGTTTTTTATTTTTTTTCCAAGTTCTGGTAAATTCTGCTCAGCCCAGATTTTACCTCAACTTTTATCATGTCTCCATTCCCTGTGTGTGACCTCACTTCTATGCCTGCTTCCCTAAAACAGCCTGGTTTCGTTGAGATGGGTTAATATCTAATAATTTAGTTCAGCATTTGAACTAAAGTCCATATGTGATTTATTCAAAGTGAAAAAAATGAAAACAAACCCTAACCCCAAACGAAAAATGTTTTTATCACTTTCAGTCTGCCATAAATGCAGAACTTCTTTCTGCTTTGAGCTGTGGTCAAACCACATAGCAAAAGCAATGCTGTGTAGCAGCAGTTCAATAAAGAACTGGGCAGCCCTACTGCATAGATGAGGAAAAATGTTTTTCTTTATTTTATGTGGATTGTTTAGGGTTTTGTACCCTGTCTCCCTGAAGATTAAATGGCAAACACAGGCTTCATGCAAGGATAATAATTATGAGTCTCAGTGTGAAATGCAGAATAGCATCTCTGGAAAAAGAAAAGTTTTATGTGGTCTTGGAAATGCTTGCAGCTACAGGGAAAGTAAAAAGCCACAAATCTGGGGACCAAAACCCCAAGTGGCTTTAAAAGAGATAGAGAATTTCATACCTATATACATATTATAGAACTTAATGATGAAATCTTTGGCCATAGATGGGTCGACTCTTGTTTATTAGGGTTTATTTCTGAATGGCTTGTGGTGCTGTTGGAAACCTCTTTGCCAACTGATAATCAGCCTTTTGGGTTTGATTTTCTTAAACTGTATGTGTCTTTGTGGACATCAGATTATCAGTTTGATTTCCAACAAAGACGGGATGATGAGGAAACAATGCCTTCTTGCACTTACTCTGCGACATGAACCATTACGTGAACAAAGTAGATGCAGAGGAAACTGTTCAAGGTTATGGTATGCAGCCTGGGAAAAGTGTGGAAGGTATCATGTCTCGTATCAGCCCACATTTCTGTTACCAAGAAAATTAAAAAAAAAATAGTTATTAAATAAATTGCAACTTCATGAATATTTTCTCCTAATCTTAAAGGTGAACTGGGTTTCTGATGGTGCTTGATGATAGACAAGCCACTTGTCTGCTCGCTGAATCCAAATTCCTACAAGAAAACCAGAATAGAAGTGTCACCTCTTACTATAAAAGGGGGAAACGCGTTTAACTGCTTCAGTATTATTGTGAACAGTTGCTGGGGGAATTTAGCAAACTAGGAGGCCTGGGAGTTCAATGACAATTCCTTTCTCGTTTGGTGGTAACTAAGAGGGGATGGCCAAGACGGAAGGATGACTGCTTTCCAGCTGTCTTTGGGACGGGTACCAGTCCCTCAGAGCAGGCTGGGGGTGGCTCAGGGTTCAGAAGTTACCAGGGTTATGCCGGCAAGCAAGCAAACAACTCTCTTCAACCTTGTCTTGGGAAATCAGGCTAAAAATAGGTTGCTGAGGCTTAAGGTTAAAAGTAAAGACGTGACCAAGCAGTGCCGTTGAAAAGACAGCTCTGCTCGTCCTCTACAAGCATCCAAGGACTGCATTTCCCTGCCAGAGCCAATGTATTTGTTACTATCTGTAGAAAAAGGCTTTGTGAACGTTGTACATTATCTAGCAACATCTTCTGACCTGAGAGC
Organism: Athene cunicularia; assembly: GCF_003259725.1. Lineage (NCBI taxonomy): Eukaryota > Metazoa > Chordata > Aves > Strigiformes > Strigidae > Athene > Athene cunicularia. The sequence goes on along the minus strand of NW_020799106.1, from coordinate 10,044,864 downwards.
GACACTGATGGTTAGGTTTTTCCCTAAAACACATGCAGTTTTAGAAACAGCTTTTTTTTTATTTAGCAATCCAGCAAGTATTTAGAAATCTTGTTCATACCAAAGTGAAGCTGGTGACTGAAGAGGTGAGAGGAATTATTTGAAGGTAGGGTGGTGAGATTTGAAGGTAGGGAGGTGGAATTACTGGGTGCCCATGCAGTTGGTCTGGTCACAGTTTGGCACTCTGCTTCTAACCTTCCATTTGCCTGCTTTACCCAAGGTCCAGCTGAAAAGCGAAGAATCAAAAACATTTGCCATGAAAATACTGAAGAAACGTCACATCGTGGACACGAGGCAGCAGGAGCACATCCGTTCGGAGAAGCAGATCATGCAGAGTGCGCACTCAGACTTCATCGTAAGGTACCATCCCTCTGTCTTAGGTGCTGCCGTAGGGGACTGAGGCACAGCCAGTCTCAGCATTTTGTAAAACCACACAGAAATAATCCATCCATCACATGAAAAACTGCTTTAGCCAGAGCTTCCCTGCAAGGTACTGCAGATACAGTGCTTGGAATAAGGTCTTCTCCAGACAAACATGAGATTACTCCATCCATGGGGGACATCCACCCAAGCCTAAATTTAATTCATGTCTTAACTGGTTTGCACTGGTTTGCACTGGCCCTGTGCCATGCTCCCATGGCTTTATGGCTTCTGCAGCCAGCACACCCCCAGCCTGCAGCCTGGGCAGAGCTTGCCGATGCTGGCAGGCAGAGCTCCATGTACATATATGCACCATGACTTTGCGTTGCCCTTGCTCAAGGATAATTTTTTTTTTCTTCTGAATTTCTGAATTTTCCTTCCCTCAAAGGGAAGCTAGAAGGCAAGGTTTAATATTTTGAGACCATGCACTGCCATGGGAGTAAAGAGTTGTCTCCAACGCTTCTCTTTAGGGTGTGTTAGATAAATCCAGATCAGCATCCCTTCGGCTAGTCATGGGCAATTGCAACTAAAATCATATCTCTCCCCCAAACCTAAGCAGATGCAATTCTCCAGTGAATAAAATCAGGTGCCAAGCATTTTGGGTTTTTTTAACCCTAATAGAGAAGTTCTTTGACTCTTCACAGATTGTGAGTAACTTTCAGCAGGATACAGAGATGGTTCTTTATATGGTTTAGGTCAGGGTAAGAGCAGTGGGTGGTGAGGACCCCCGGCAGGGCAAGGTATTTCCCTGAGCTGGAGGTTTCTAAAAGGGCAGCCGTTTAACTCAGCCACCCTCAAAGAGAAGCATGAAACATTTGCCTTTTGCCAGAGGAGATCAACCCCGCTCCCAGAAATTGCTCCGGAGAGACACGCTTAACCCAAGGGCGAAATCAAACCCCTGTGATAAATGTAAAGGCAAGCACGTGGCTGGGACAGCCACCCATCACTCGCTGAGGGGGTGTTTCCTTCCCAGGCTGATCCCTGGGATTCCCCCAGAGCCTGTGGCTTCGTCTCTGATTCATGGGTGACAACTGCAGCCTGACACCCTACCCAGCTGTAGTTTCCTTCATGCTGTAATATTTGATTCACAAACATGCCCCCGTTACCTAGGCTAAAGCCAAATATACCTCGCAGGCTATTTCAGCCTATAGATTTATTTTCTGAAGCCTGAGCTGTCTGAGGATAGGGATGTAAAGGGAGGTGAGGTGCAGGGCCAGCCAAGCGGAGGAACATTTTGACACCATTTCCAGAAATGCCTCCTCCTAAAAAAAAAAAAAAAGCCTTAGCTTGCAAATATTTCTTAATGGTGCCACTGATATTCATAGCTAAAAAAATTAATACTTCATTCCCACTTTTTATTCTTTCAGCAGGTGAGTGAAAAAGGGATGTGTTAACCGTAGGTCTTTTCCTTCCATATCATACAATAATTCCCACCCTTTACAGTAACAAGCCTTCATTAACTATTTTTAATACCCTGTGCAAATTCTGCACTGGGAAGGGACTTCCTAGGTCATAAAGTCCAACCTTTTACTACCACATGTGCTGCAACTAGAACATATCTGATTTATCAAACTCTTACCTGCTTTTCCCCCTCACTGCTTCTTTTGCACATCCATGGGGATTTGAAGTTGTCTTTTAGTTACTATCCTAAAATTATTCATAACCTGGTTATACCCTTTCTTGGGCCAGCTGGGATAATATTTTTCTGGTATGCTATGGGCAGAATTCTTATGACTTTGATAAGTTAATTGTGTTTTGAGATGTTGGGTGAAAGGTGAGTTTAAAATTATCTTGGAGCAAGGACACAAACTCTGGGACATCAGAGAGAAAGACAAAATTCTGAAGGAACTCAATTATTTATTAATCAGGAAACTGTTTGTTAAAAATCTGTGAAGAATAGTTCAGTTTTGTTATTAAAATGCAGTAAACCAGGCAAAACAGGCAGAAAAGGCCAAGTACCACTAAATAAAATTTACTTGTAGATAAAGTAAAAGAAACTCATAGAACAAAATGCTCTGGGTTTGATAAAGAGCCAAACAAGTGTTGAGCAGTGGATGTCTGTGCTGGATCTGCAAATATTTAGATGAATAATAAAATAAATAAAAAATGAATTCAAATATTGTGACATTTCAAACTTAAGACTGCTTGATCTACTGAAATAATGCACTTCCATCATTTATAAATGTTATGCTTCCATTACAGATGATAACAATATTGATTTTTTTTCCTGCATATTTTAGGCCAGATATAATGCCCGTAAAATTTTATGGAAAGTAGTTTTTCATCAGGGCTACCTTAACTTGAGAAAGTAGTGGCTTATTTAAGTAGTAATTACCGAGCAATTTAAAAAAAAAAAAAAAATTAGTTATTCTCTGAGCTTTCTGTAAACCTTAATGTAAATTAAATATTTATTAAGATAAATTGTATTTTGTCCAACTGGCAAGAAATAGGACTTTTTTGTTAAATTCAAAAATTTCGACCATATGAAATGGTCACTGAGGTTGTTCCAAATTTTTCTGAGAAGTATGTCATAACTGAAGTTTTAAATGTCAACATATTAATACTAGAGTAAGGAAAGATCTGAAACACTGGTCTTTTGTGGGTTTTTTTCCTTTAAATTTTGTTGTGACTGCAAGTAGTATCTATTAGCTACAGAATATTTCCCAGGTAGATAAGCACTGAGCATAATTCAGTACCCAAACCCCTGCCTACATCACAGCTGCACCTGCTGGGATCTTTTTCTGTTAAACATGTCAAAAATAGAGCGTGTAACTGCTGCTAAGCTGCGTGCTGGATGCTACTCAAACACAGATAGGAGACAAATGTTGTCTGGCATTGTGATGTGAACGTGTATTGGAGCCAATCTGTAGCTGCTGGGATGTTTCGCCACGTACCTTAGGTTAATATTTAACTTAATGCCTTCAAAAGCAACCAAGTCATGCTGTGTTTGCCCCCCAGTCCATAAAAGCTCCATAAAAGATATTACTAACTGGATTTATCACTAGCTGGAAAGAGCTAGAATCTGCAAAACCACCTGTTTCAATTTATATTGTTTTTCATCAGCCCTTTAATTTTTAACTCTTGGAAACTCCCATGAATGCAGCAATTACACCACAGCAGAATATCCCTCAACATCGCTTTGTGCTGCAGAGCTCAGATTTTTAAAATTAATTTCTAAATAGTACAGCTGCAAAGAAACCTTTCCAGGATCTGCATACACCAGGCTCATTCCTGCAGGCAACCTGTACTGATGTAATCACAGACGTAACAAGAAGTACAAAAGTGGTTCAACATTAAATTAAGTAAACGCTAAATTCCCTATTTGTATTTCCATAGTTTTATAGTTCCATTTGTTTAATATATCATATTAAACACGGAGCATGGATTTTACTGCACAATTTAAATTGCACCTGAGAAGGAGAACAGTTTCATAAAGTCTGGCCCATCTATCCCTTTATGCAACTTTTCCTCCACATGCACTCCCCGGGAGGCAGAGGAAGAGCACTTTTAAATACCTGCATGTCAGTGCGATCTCTTTAAACTCTACCAGATCAGTGGGTTTCAGTTCTGAAATTAATCACAAATTGGCTGACTCTTCTTTGAAATGATCAAATGGAGGGAAACCTTCCAATCTGCAGCCAGACTCTGTAGCATGAATAATAAATGATATGGACGTTATAAAAAACGGGAGGAAAACTCCTCTTTCAAGCACATCTGGAAAGCCAAGAGTCAGGTTATGCAGTTAGAAATGGCAGATTCTATATATAGCACCCAGAGTTGTGATGACCTCTTCTTCTGAGGTCCATGATACACTTCGCCACTCAGATGCCCATCTTTTTCTGCTGAAGTATTTGCCACCCGAGATAAGACATTGAAATGATCACCTTAAATGTAGCACTAGCTCTGAAACATTCCCCTTAGTCTTGTGGTGCTTCCTGGGATGGAGCCCACGTTCCGTGGGAAGTGGGAATGATTGGTGTCTTCACTTGTATTGTGGATTTATTTATGATTTCCTCACTTGCCAATGGCAGGCTCTACAGGACGTTTAAGGACAGCAAGTACCTGTACATGCTGATGGAAGCCTGTCTAGGTGGAGAGCTCTGGACAATTCTCAGGGACAGGTGAGTTGTAAGAAACTATTGTCCCACAAAGTGGAGTATTTTCTAATACGCCTCCACGTAACCAGAGGTCTTTATTCTTCATGGGCAAAATCTAGATCTTACCATGTTATGTTTGATTTAAAATGACAGAAAGGTGAAAAGCTACTTTTGTTCCTATGCAGTTGATTAGGAAGTGAATCTAGTTATAACTGAGAATAAGGGCTGATTTAGGATGTGTCCAGCATCTACAGGGCTTTATGTAAGTAGAAATTTCCCCAGAGCTACTTTGTTATGGCCTCATTGAAAAAAATATAGAAGGTAGTGATGGTAGCGATAGTAGTCATGTGATAAATATCATCTATGGCAAGTCTTTGACTGCCCTTTTCCTGTGTCTTTGTCTTTAAAAGGTACCCCTAAATAGCGGGCAACATATTTTAATCAAAACAACTAATTGTTCAATTAAATTGATTTTTAATTACCTAGAACAACAACCTTTTGCAACCACAGAAATTAGGGCTGTGTCCTTGGTGTCACCTCAGTGTTTGCTCTGCTGCCCACCCTCTGTGACTGTGAATAGCAACAGCCATCTCTATCATGAGATGGATATCACAGATATCATCCATCTCTATCATGAAGGCACTGTGATAAATAATATCTATTCATATTTCTTAATATTTATGACATAGTCAGGTATGATAGCAATGGACAGGAGGAAGTCAATAGTTCTGCATGGGCTTTTAGTCCAGATATCACATACTACACAAGGGCCGCTCATCAAAGTGGGAAACAGGATCACGCACCAAATCCACGCCCTGCAAGGAGCACTGTGCTATCGGGATACAGAAATGACATGGAAAAAAATAGTTAAGAAAGCATGTAATTACATACCACGCCGTAATGCACAAGCAAATGTGTTCCTGGTATTTCCTGCCTTGGGAGGGTTTGACCTTGCAGCGTTTGGTTTTGGGTGTTGGTGAGTAGGTGGCGGGTGGGCTGTATGGGTGCACGTGGGATATGCACATAGTATGCCCATGGAGCAGGAAAAGATACAGAGAATTGCATGTAAGTATGTAGGAGGCTCATAACTGCAATATAATTTAATTAAATTTAGAAAGTAAAAGAAATGCATCAGAAAGATTGATCAGAAAGCAAAGATCAAATTCTTTTTTAATTAGTTAGAATTTTTTGTAATACTTTCCTAACAGCATGCCTTCTCCAGACCGTTAAAGCGAGAACTGTAGCACAGTTAGCAGGTGCCAGGTGGTATTTCGCCTTGTCTTTGTCAGAGCCTGATGATTTCATCTTTAATTCGCTCAGCTCTAAATTGTGGTTCTGCTGCCACCTAGCTTAGCTCCCACCGCCAGCTCCTGGCAGGTGGGGGATATGGTTTCCTTCAGAAGACTGTTTGAAAATTGGTGCCGAAATGAGGATCCAAAAGTGTAGTTTATACTGAATTTGCAATTAACAATTCCAAGTCCCAGCAACCGTAACTCTTCTGCCTTTTGTCATAGTTATGAACATTAGTACTGGAGTTCTCGATCTCCGCAGCTCAAAATAGGTTTAGCACCCAAAAGTCATAGGTTATAATAAAAAAAAAAAAATATATAATGCTTTTTGCTTACAAGACGATGATTTGTAAATTTTACTACTACAAGAAGAAATTATAAAAGAAAGCCTAAGATATTTTAGCTATGAATATTTGATGTGAAGGTGGATTGAAGGCAAAGACACTAACTTCAAAATGGAAATGCAATTAGATTTATATATAAAGGTAAGCTTAGCAACAGGCCCTTTCAGGGTATTACAGTGAATCTACTGAATTGGGTAGGTCTTTTAACAGTAGGGTGAGGTCCAGTAAGGGAAAAGATCTCATCACTTTACCCTCTTTCCCTCTCTTGTTTTATGTAGAGGTTCATTTGAGGATTCGACAACCAGGTTTTACACGGCATGTGTGGTCGAAGCTTTTGCCTATTTGCATTCCAAAGGGATCATTTATAGGGACCTCAAGCCAGAAAACCTCATTCTGGATCATCGAGGTTATGCCAAACTGGTGAGTGCCCGCAATATCTGGTTTGCCCGAAGAAGCCAGCGCTGCTCCAGACATCTGGTGTTGGGGATAGAGGAGAGCACAGGATCGGCCATAGAGGGTCAGAAGCACCCAGCCCAGGGTCCTGTCTCTGATGGTGGCCATCAGTAGATGCTGAGATGAGATCAGGGCAAGGCTGTCATCACCCACCACCAGGATGTTTTCCCAACCTCCAGCAGGCTGAGGCTCAGGGTAAAACTTCAAATTCAGATCTGTGATCCTGAAGAGCATCAAGAGAAATCCATCCAGCTGTTTTGGAGGGGGGGGACTTCAATCTGTGGGATTTATAGGCAAAATTTTGCAACCTACTGTTTCTGTGTCAGGTCCTTCGTGTAAGCAACAAAAAAAAAAGTGTTCTTAATAGAAATATTAATCATGACTGTCATAGCAAGAAATTATTATTAGTAATTTCTCTGGACTTGGTAGCTGAACTGTGGCCAATACACCTTCTTGCTTTATAAGGTCCAGTTGTGTTTCACCGCCAGTAACACACCTGATTTATCTGCAAAGTCCTCTGGCTTCACTGTGTAAAGCTCTGCCTGAAACTGCTCTTTCCAGAAGGTCATGGTCCTTCTCAGTGCTCTCCCCTTGCAGGGTCCAGCTCCTCAAGCCAGCATGGCAGTGTGTGCAACTCAAATTCCACCACTCAAATCAGGGCATTACTGATGGATTTTCACTGTATTGTTTTGCTCACTCATTACGTTTTTGCCTCAGAAATCACTGTAGAGGTGGCCTGAATGTAAGGTACACCCCAGCTGCCAGGTGAGACCATATTGAGGGGGAGACATATTGGTGGGAGGTGCTGGAGGATGTGGGCACCTAGGAAGCCATCAGTGAAGGACGGGGCTAAGCAATCCTAAAAAGAGCCGCATCCAAGAAGGGCTGATGCCCTCCCTGAGAGTCATGGCAGGCCAAGGTTTCTGCCTCTCGGCTTGGAGACTCCTGCCTGCCTTTGGGAAGGGAAACCCAGGAATGGCATCAGCAGGTGGGAGCAGTAAGTCAGACCATCTCTGTCATGGACCTTTATGTCCTGGTGGCAGCCACCATGTCTCACTGACACTAAGTCTAATGAATGACATCAGAGTTTATCCTCTACAGCATTTTGCTAAAGCTGGGTGGATCCAGCGAGGTGTCAGATGACTGAAGAGAATTAGGTGCAGTACTGTCTTTCTTCCCACCACAGGAGGATCTGAACTGGGGTCTGTGCTGGTCCTGTCACCAACCCCCAGCTCCTTAGACATTTTGATCTTCATGGACACATCCATGATAGCACAAGAAGTGTCCCAGATCCCTTGTGGGGCTGTGACCATGTGGGACATTTTGCTGTGACCAACTCAAGGTGTAGGAGCAACTCACAGCCATCAAGGGACAGCAGAGTGTGCTACAGACCGCAGCTCTGGGCCAGCACAGCACAGAAGCAGGGGAGGACAGAGCAGGTAGAACTAGAAGTAGTGAGCCTATTAACCTGAGTTCTGCCTGAGCCCCAAAGGACAGCTTCAGTTCCCAGTATAAGCTGATTTGCTGTGCTTGACGGTGCCATAGGGGCACTGTTACAGGGACACACTAAGGTGTGTAAGCCCACCAGTATGTCCCAACAGCTTCAAGCAAATTGGGAGAACACTTGTAGTCTTGGGAGAGAAATCTGATCTTTTCAGTAGATGCCAAAATGGTCAGTATTTAGTTGAAATAATTCCTTACTCAGGTTAAGGTTGGGAGTTACAAAATAAAAAGGCAAAATAAATCAACCTGAGCTTTGAGTGGTAAGTTACATCTCCCAAGAAACCCTCCATGCTTGCATTTGTTGTTCTTTTCTCACAAGAACCTTCCTTTTATATTAGGATATATCAGTGAAAGGGTCACTGCGGGTGCCTGGTTCTGGAATGACCCACAATGCTTTACTTAGGACAATATTCCCACGAGGAAACCTCCTTTCTGCTTTGCTTCACTTCAAGAGGAGCAGAGCACATGGCTGACGTTGCCTCTCATGCTCTGCCCTGATGGTACTCTGCTCCTTTCCACAGGTCGATTTTGGCTTTGCAAAGAAAATAGGATTTGGAAAGAAAACATGGACTTTTTGTGGAACCCCAGAGTACGTAGCCCCCGAGATCATCCTGAACAAAGGTCATGACATTTCGGCAGACTACTGGTCACTGGGAATCTTAATGTATGAACTCCTGACTGGCAGGTATGGGCATTGGGGCCGGCACCACTGCTGAAAATAGATCCAAATATTTCTGCCATTGTCACCCTGATTAGGCAAGGGGAAGGTTCAGAGCTGGTGTGTGCTGTAGCGGCACAGCACTGTGCTGCTGAACCTAATAATTAGTTTTCCCACTTCAAATTACAGCTTCCATGCAGACCTCTCGAAGGGCAAGACATGAATAGGCTTTTTAGGAAGTGCTGTGAAATGACACCTAAAACCTCATTTTTTTGGTTCTGAACTATAACTGAGAGTGAGCTGAACATGGTGAGGAAAGGATTTGCAACTCAACCGGGAAGGTGCAGTGGTAGGCTGCTGCACATCTGAAAAGGAGGAGGTAGACTTTGACACCAGGGTAACTTGAGTCCCTATATCCATCCCTTCCCTTATTTAGCTTTGGATGTATATTTTACTGCTCATAATGTCAGTAGCTGCTTCCTTGGACTTCCTCAACTCATCCCCCATCGTCCACTCTCAGGATAAAGGAGCTGGGAAAAGATCCATCACCTCAACCTGCTTATCCTTTGGGGCTAGACCCAGGCCCCTATTCTGTTAAGCCAGTGGAAACCTGAGCAATGACCACTGCAAGCATGTCAGAGCATCAAACAGACAGTAGGCGGGGAGCATTGCTTGGACCATTGCTCCTCAGGCTGCTGGGACATGGGCCATCGTGGAAGTGTGAGGTTCAGCATGTGCTGCTGTAGAAAACATGACTTTACTCTTTGGTAATTCCCTCCAGCCAGCACCACTGACAGCATCAGAGCTCCTTGGCTAAGAAATAGTTAAGATTAGAGGAAGCAAAGCATTGCTAGTTGTCATCTATGCTTTCTCATTTCAGTAAGGCACTATGTTTTGCTTTGTGTTTGTTGGGGGCTTTTTAATCAATCTTCAATGCTGTTTTGAAGATTAGTTTTTAATCTTTTTCCTCTCCCCTCTGAAGTCCCCCTTTCTCAGGCCCAGACCCCATGAAGACCTATAACATCATATTAAGGGGCATAGACATGATTGAATTTCCAAAGAAGATTGCCAAAAATGCTGCTAATTTAATTAAAAAACTATGCAGGTAAGCGCATGAAATATGATCATCTTGATCTTATTTGCAAAGAAATTAATCATTCAGAAGGATTAAGAAAGTAACTGATTTGTTGTTTGTTTTATAGGGACAATCCATCAGAAAGATTAGGGAACTTGAAAAACGGAGTGAAAGATATCCAAAAGCACAAGTAAGTGTCTTCTCCACCATCCATCTGATCCACGCCACAGAAACATGCATTTCAAACACTTCAATTTGCAGCAAAAAATGCTCTTCTTGAATTCCTTTGGCTTTCCCTTCTAGTGTGTTTTAGACTCTAATTGAATTTCCATCAGACCTTTTTTTCCCCATGTTTTGGTATAGATTCTGGCCTCGCCTCTGAGCAAAACAAATTGTGCATTGATCGTTATGCTTTGATTACTATAATGCAGAAGTGCATTTGGAAGCATCCAAGCCATTGCCTGCTTGGATGGTTTTGGTTTGCAGAGTCACTTTTCAAGGTTTGCCTTGATTTCCCTCCCCCCCACCCAACCAACACACTTTCTCTCTACCCTTTATGTGAATTCATCATCCCTTTTGGTCTGATGGGAGAGTTGTTAAGTGATGCCTTAGAAGTTTTCACACTGCTGGAGAGGATAAGAACAAGGTAGAGACCCGTCGCAGAAGCAAGTTATCTCATCTACCCATGCTGGTCCTTCTCTTCTCCCAACCCCAAAGCAACAGAAATGGACATTTTGTGTGGACAGGTTCAACACTCAGCTCAGGGCTTATCCACTCACCCAAGCTGCTGTAGCCTGAGCAAACCCAAGGTGCCCAAACCAAGAGGCAGACATCCCTGTGCATGCCCTTAGTTCCCTATCTTATGCGAGGAAAGGACATTGGGGGTCTTGTATCTGAGGGACTGACCCTATAGAAAGGACAGAGCAGCTGCCAGGACACCTGCAGTGAGGAACAGTTTTCTTCTGAGCATGGGTAGTTCGTACTTGCCATGGTATCACCACTGCGTTGCTACACAACGCTTCATTTTCAGTCCTCAAAACCATATATAAAGATGACAGGAAAAATTATTAAGACTAATTGGACAATTTGAAGATGATCACTGTGGGAGTCAGAACCCGCTGTTTAAGCAATTTAAATTTCATTTTTTGCTGCAGAGAGATTTTCACTGTATGTCTAACTGTTTCATTATCCTTCCTCCTAGATGGTTTGAAGGCTTTAACTGGGAAGGGTTACGAAAAGGGACACTGACGCCTCCTATAATACCAAGTGTAAGTTCTCCTACTTATTTTCCCTTTCATGGCCAATAAGTTTCTTCTACATCAATACTGTGAGCTTTGGGCACTGGTACGCTGTAGTTAAGTGGCAATAGCATGGGCTTTATGTCTTTTGAAGATGCTTGAAGAAGTCACGTTAGAGACATTTCCAGACATACTTGGTCTCCTGTCAGTCTCCTCCAGAGGAAGGCGGCTTAGGGAGGGCATGTCTGCAATGAAATGCTCTTTGCAGCAGGAGATCAGAGCAAGATCGCTCACTACTAAACGTTTTTTCTCTTCCTCACCTGCTCCACTTGTTTCTTCATCTCTACTTTTCACATTTCAGTGGAGAACTGCCACTTTCACCCCTTCTCTCAGATGTGTCCTCTTTCCTTCTTCTTATTTCTTTTGACAAGGCAAGTGGGATTTGTATGCCATCTCCCTTTTCTTTCGCATTAACCTTTCCTTCTGTCTTTTCTTTTGTGCTTTTCACTCTTTTTTTCCTGCATCTGTGTCCTACATGAAAAGCCCTGTTACCGCCTAGTTTATGTTTAACTGGGAGCAGACACGGAGGGACAGCTCGACTCATTTTCCTTTGGAGCAAAGCTCTTCCTTTGATGTCTTTGTGAGCTCTTTACCCACAAAGCCTGCCGCAAATGGAAACCAAACAGGATTAGCTGATAGAAATTACCTTGGCCCCTTCTGTTCTTCAGCCTCCCCTCCTTGTTTCAACTTAATCCCTTTCTCTTCATGCCTCTCCCGCAGGATCACTGAGAAAATGACATTAGCAATCGTGTTTAATTGCACCCCATCGCTCTGTCCACCCGTGGTCCTGCACTTCTTGCAGCAGTGGCAGGCACGGCTCCAGGGCTAAATCTGCCATCCCAAAGTTTTCTTAGCGTCTTTGAAAAAGCAAGGAAGTTTTGCATTCCCCACTTTTGCCCTATGGGCTGCAGAAGTTACTGTCAGTCAGTGGGAGAAAGCAGGACTTTGCAAATATCTGCCTAAAGCAGGATGCCCAAAGAATATATAAATGTTTTATGGATCAAAACTGTGTCTTTTCTGTTAAGCTTCTTTTTAATGAGTATTGTCAGCAGTACTGCTCACCACATTTCAAGTCAGACAATAAAGTCAAGTTTGCTCCTTTATGTCCAGTTACAATTTCTGGTTTACCTGTGCAGGATGTCAGTGTAGCCTGAAAATGCCCCAGTATGTTCTTCTAATTGTTTCTATGGATTTTTAGTTTAATAAGAGCGTTTCCAATACTGCTTTTACCCAATATACTTATGGACCCTGCATGTCTAACCCTCAGACAGTGCAACTAGCAGCAGTGACTTCAGCAGTATCTGCAGTCTATGGGCATGGATTGCTCCCTGCAGCCCCCGAACTGGGACATTGCTCCACCACCAGAAATGTTTGGCATTGCCAAGAGGAAGGCTGCTCTCCAGCCTGTTGTGCAGGAAATCACAACTTCTTTGCTTTTTCAGTTAGGTTCAGTGCAGTATGAGAAGAGGATTGTGTGAGCACTCGACTAACTTCATCAGCATTATTTCTTGACATCATCAAGGCTGTCCTTGTTCATGGGACAGGGGACATACCTGTGATTGCTCTCAAGAGAGTGATCTGCTGTCACCCTTTTGGCCAGCACACCACCATCAAGGCTCTCCGAAGTAGATGGGAGCATCCTTCCCTCTTCAGAGGAATCCTTCTTCCAGGACCACTCAATGCTGACAGCCATACATCACCCTAATCCCAGTTCAACACAGCTGATTCTTTCCTAGAGCTCTTAGGAGCAATATCTTCTCTAGATGTACTCCTGAGATCCTCTCCAAAACCTGTCTCTATTAACTGGTGAATCTCCTCAGTCCCAAAGCTGTCAGTCCCACCTGGCCTTGTTTTCCACTATTTTTTCAGCTGCTTTGGCAAAAGTCCCAACTACCATCAAGAGCTATATCTAAGAGACCCAAAATACATAACTCCAGGGGAAGAAATCCATTTCTCCTTCAATCAGTGCACCTTTCCTTGTTATCTGTAAAGGAGCCAGCATGGCTAAATGTAGAGACTAGCTTTTTTTCTTTTTACTTTTTTTAGGAAAAAAGGCCTTCCCCAGCTCTTTAACCCTCATTAGCAGTTGCATGGTACTACCTATGAGGCAATCAAAATCTGCTCCTTAGCTCTTATTCTATGGGGTTTTAGGAAAGATCTCAATTTACAGCCTGCTGCTAGGACATTGCTTCAGGAACCAGTTAAGCCTTGATACTGCATCTGAAATCTGTGACAGTAGCTGTCTTCAAAAGCTTCTCTTGCCTCTTGACTCTTCCAAAGACTTTCTGTCTTGCATCACAGTTCTTGCCTTTGAGAAAGACCTCCAGATCTCTGCACCATAATTCATCTCAAGCCCTGTGTTGGTAAGCACCAGAAAGTTGATACTGACATTTGCACTTTATCTTTTTGGATGGACAGGAGGTAAATCTTGAGTGTCCCTTCATGGATGGAGAGAGCATTGAAAGGGACATTTCACAGAATCACAGAATCATCTAGGTTGGAAAAGACCTTGAAGATCAACCAGTCCAACCGTAATTTTTTCCCATGGCTTTGACAGTGAAGGACTGCAAGCCACATAGGTGACATGAACCTCAGAGCTGTGGGGAATCGCACACAACAGCATTAATATCACATAATGTCAATCAGCAGAGTAACAACTCATCCAGCCTTTCCTTCTCAAATCATATTTCTTCAAAGAAAAAGAAAACTCTGTACATTTGAGGTGTTGGATATACTCAGCCTTTTGTTTGTCAGATGAACACAAAAGGTAATCCATTTTTCAAGGCAGGACTTACTTCCCTTTAAAGCTTCATCTAAGCAGAGCTCAAATAAAAGTGCCTGCCCTGCTAGGTGCTCCCAGAGGGGACATCTGCAGAGGAGCCCCAGGGAGCTCCAACAGATGCTTTCACCCAGTGCAGACCTCTTACCCACTGCCCATCACTGCTGAGAGGCTTTCACAAGCTCTAGCTCATGCACAACCCCTGTGAATGGCCACACCAACTGCATCTCTTATAGGTTGGTAACTGGTACCGTGTACATACATCCCCCATGCTTCTGCTCCCGGAGGGAGAGCTCGCATGGGATGGGCTGAGGGAAACAGGGCTGTGGTCCAGCCCATGGCACCATGGAGGAAGGCGAGTGTGGAGCACCCCAAGGGTGAGGACCTGAAGGGTGAAGGCTCTCCAACTCAGCAGTACCAGCACCAACAAAGTAAACAGCATTCACTACACAGTGAAGGATTGCATCACAGTAGTACTCCACTAAACTTTTACAGGGTTTTTTTCTTTCAAAATGAATTGGGTGTTCAAGGATCTTAATTTTCCCCAAGATGTTTTCAGCAGCAAGGAAATGCTGATGCAGCTGAGCAGCAAATTAAATTTAGAGTTGAAGTTGGAGCTCTTGTTGATCAAATAGTCTTTGCCCAAGGCTTGTAGCAGTATCCAGCATCAAATATGTCTCCTGGACTGTAGGCTGGGCTCTGGCCATGGCTTCTCCACCAGCTGCACAAGTGAAATGGCTAAAAAATACAGCAAGTATTTCCTGCACAGCACTCCTATGGCAAGTGCAGTCCCCTCCAGCCTGCACTGGCTACTTGGAGTATGGCTTAAGGTACTGATTTTCTCTAGTAATACATGAATTATTTTGGTCTGGAGAGCTGCTGGCCTGTTTTTATGTTTTGTCATGTTTTTTAAATTGCATGGAATGTATCAGGGTCTTATTGTAAGAAAGTTTCAGTCATCGAGAAAAAAAAAAATTAGAAATTGTCTAGCTACGGTAGGTTTTAAATGACATCATTTCCAAAAAAGAAATGTGCTTGGCCTTCATCCTAGGAGGATGGGTTTCTCTGGTAGGCTCCCTAGGCTGAGCAATACTTGTCAGGGAACTCAAAGGCGGCAGGGGCCCAGCTGATGGCCTCACATTCAGGATCCTGAAGCTGTAAATTGCAAATCCTTTGGGGAGGCCCAGGACTTGTCTGCCAGCCTTGCACCAATGGATAGGGCAGTTGTTCTTGAACTAGAGACCCTAGAGCGTCTGGATCGCTAGATAGGGGGTCTGTGGGAAATCCTCCTGGGATTCAGCAAAAAGTTGTTGAATGCAGAAATTTTCTTGCTTGCTGCAGTTAGCAACAAATGCTTTTGAATGATCATGGTTGTGAGATGGAGAGGAAATGTCTGCAGAGGTCCACTTTGATGACTGTCCCCTCCTTGTCACTCTTCTGTCTGCAGGTTGCATCTCCAACAGACACAAGCAATTTTGACAGCTTCCCGGAGGACAGTGATGAACCACCCCCTGACGACAACTCAGGATGGGATATAGATTTTTAATGTATTTCTCTTACCTGCTTCTGCCTTGCTGAAGACAGCTTCTTGGGACATGGCTGCCAGCAAAACCGAAAGAATTGGGGAGGATTAGTGCTCGGGGTCACCATGATGCCTTGATTGATGCTGCTACAGTAACTACAGTGGCATTAGGACTTATTGCTTAGATGACAATAGTGCTCTTCATGTTTTATGTTTGAACTTAAAATAGCAGTTGACATGGTGGTCCTGACGCAAAGCCTTTCACCAGTAAAGAAATATGTTTTCTATCACTTCGATGATCTTGCTACATTCTTAATTATAAAAGTTGAGAGATACATAGTGTTAAGATGCACTTAATTCTAGCTGCAAGGTACTGGCTTTATCAGTAGGATTGATAGTAATTTATTAAGTGCTGTAGCTAAATACAGTGCAGGATTTGGGCTACTCCCACACTCTGAACTCCATAGGTCTTCTACTGTAGGCCAGTGTATGAGCAAAGGAGGACCACAGCGGTACTGGTCAAAGAGTTCATGTCAAAGCAGTGGTAAAACTTGTCCTTTTTCTTTCCAAGAAGTATTCATGACAAGACTGAATGTTACCTTTCCTCTTTACTTCTGAGAATTTTTTTTTTAGCCTGGTAAAACAAAAGCACAACTGCTCTAGATCCTGTTAAGGCAGATATGGGTCGCTTCTCTCATAAAGCTGAGAACATACTGTAACATTATGCTTGGATTTTTTTTTTTTTTCCTTTCCCTTGGTACAAATACATAACTGCATGAAAAAAAATGATAAGATTAATCCATTTCACATATTAAATAGTGCTTAAATAATGGTCCAGTACTAAAGTGACAGCAGCCCACTGGTCTAACTGATTAGCTGTTAGGCATAAAATTAAGCTTAACTTTTATTTTTTTAGAACACAAAGGGAAAACATAAGACCCATAATGTACTTTATAGGTGCTATGTACATCCCCCATCTGTGAACATACCTATTCAGTCAGCCACCACTTCAGAAATATGTAGCAAGGGGCATCATTCTCCATCACACTCTTAGATGATTTTATGTCTCCATGTCTGCATCTCTTCTGTGTTTAGTACAAAGCTAATTGAAATAAAAGGTGGTACTGAGCCAGTTTGCTGGCTCTGTTTGTAATACTGCCCATAAAAATGTAATCCTAATGCTTCACCAGACTAAAGAAGCTCCACAGGAAAGACAGTGGAAATAAATGGAAAACCGATACCGGATGTGTTTGTGCAAGATCTCCCTGTCTCCAGCGTACCAGGTCCCCAGTGACTGTGTTTAAGGCACGGGGATAGCTAGAGCCAAGTTGGCACATGTGGAAAAAAGAGCTGGAGAAAACAATATTATTGTGTGCACACTTTTCCCTCATTTCCACTGCTTTTCCTTTATGTGAGTACAGTCTTTTCTAATTTATAGGATGTTACAGAGGAATCCTGTCCTGGATACCTATCTGTTGCATATACATGGGACTAAAAATTTATCTCATCATACCGATAAGAAACATCAGCTTTCAGTATCTATAACGGACCTTGCCCACAAAAATTAGCAGGTGCTGTCCCAGTATATGCTGGAAGTCAGAAACCAACTTTTGCTGAAAAGTCAGTCATAGGACTTTTGCCTACATAGTACATGGAAAATGTATGTTTTAACAGTAAAGTATTATTTCTCTGATGTTAAATCCCAAAATGAAAGCGACGTAACAAAGCATATTAAAAAAGGTGTTTTCTCCCGTTCTTTGACAGCATTGACAATGTCTGCTGTTTGCCAGTAAAGAGCTTGGTCATCATGACGTCTTTGAAACTGGTCTGTGTTGCTGAATTTCCTTCCTAATTTTCCCAAGGGTGAGGCAACACCATTAGCACAGTAACTTCACATTATTTTCATTATTCATTAATCATTAAAACTTTGTTTGCGTTCAAAACCATAGGGAAAATACAGTATCTACAACTCCTGGGAATGACTCATATAAGGCAAATACACGCTCGCTTTTCAGCCTTTATCTGAGGGATGGAAGACACTGAAAGCCAATGCTGAGTACTAGGGCTAAAATAATCACTAGGCATCTTAGCAAACAGGCTGCTGCCTAAAAGCCAAATTCTTTACTTGCATCCCCCTGGTTTTTCATTCAGTGATGCAGCGACATTGGAGGAGAAAACTTGTTGTGGTTGGTACCTTTGTATAGAAGAACACAGGTGCCTTTGTATAGAAGAACACAGAGAGGTGTTTGTCCCAAAATGATGATATTTAGTAGCTGAAGATGCAGTTGTCAGTCAAGGGGTTGCCGGGAGGAAAGAGTATCACGATTTTGGGGGCAACCCAAAAACGTTACGGAAAGAATGTTTTAAAATGGGCCGATGAGTTAGTTTTTCTTTCTTCCTGTCCCTTTTTCCTTGTGCCACGCACGGTAATTAATCCCAGAGCGTGTGGCATGCGCTGTACCGAATATGTTTATTTTGATATCAAACACCTCACTCAACTGTCATCACCTTTCCCAAGAATACTTTAAACAGCATAGTTAGCATATGTATATGATAAATGCCTTCATTTATAAATAATATATTTGAGTTGCATTATATATATATATATATTCACAACAATGGATTGCTTCTGTGTTTCCACTTACTGTCTTTTCTTCTTTGTCTCCTTTTATAATATATGGGACAACGGCGTATTTACGTAAGGGGAAATCAGCTCCTGTATTTAAAATGAGTGTATTGATTGGTGTCGTTAAGACACAGATGATCCATAGCTTCTCACAGTGCTGCATTATCCATAGCAAACTCTTATTTAACAACAGGACCACAAGCGAATATTTATGTAAATAGGTATTTTCGTGTTGATATTTTGTGGTACACATATAACTTCTTCTTTTAGAGTTCCATGGCATTATTACTTCATTTTCTTATTTGTAATGTAATGTTTTTAGATCAAGGTAGACTTGAATTAATGTCATAATTGTCAGTATTATTAAAGTTTATGTCAACTGTACTGTTAACTCATCTGTCCCATAGTTCTAGAACATGACTAGCTATATCTGGCATTGTTGCAAGTGCCTTAAATCCATGGCATCCTATAAAAAAAAAAAAAATTACAAATTTGGTGTTATGCTGCATGACAAAGACAAACACACCTCAAAATGTCGTCCTTTCTTAGCTTGCTGCGTTTTACAGTTCTTTCTGCTACCGATTTCTAAGCCTTTATTATATAATATTGATGAATTACAGAAATGATGAAGTCGTTCTCTTATTTCTGTTCAATGTACCAGAGCTGTGTATCTGTTAATGAGATACAGAGTCATTTCTGTGAAATGTATAAATGTTATGTGCAGGTCAAATTAATATATGACATCCTATCAGTCCGTAGACAGGTATTCCTGTTTTGCTAAGCTGTGCAGATTCAACCCATTGTGCCGTCCAGCACCAACCTCCTGTCTTACACAAACCCCTTTAGAAATCTCCCACCTGGAAAAAATTACGAGCAACTAGGTGTGCAACCCGACCTGTGTTTTTTTGACCTGAAGCCTCAATCCAAAGGCGTAGCTCGTTTGCACCACTCAACAAAACAGGATCCGTGCTTTTCCCCTGACTCATTCTATGTGCAACCCACCACGGAGGCAAGCCCTTTGGTGCTCCCACAGAGCTGAGCTGCGAAGTCGGATGCTCCTCATCCTCCGCAGCTCCCCAGCCGCGTAAACCAGTTGTAACGCTGAGACTTGAGCGGTTTTAGGGCTTTACCGGCAAAAGGGGAAATTTTCGTTTGGAGTTGCCTATTGTCCTGAGTCCCAATTTATGCTGTTTTTAAACTAGCCCTTTGTTTTATATTCTTATTTTCTCCAGTTTTCTTCTTACATGAAAGAGGTTTTGTTTGTCAGACAAATGTTGGTCATCCACCGGTCATCAGCCGGTTGCACTCTTTTGATGTAGATTTAAGAACTTTTTTTCATAAACTTTAACTGCTTTTGTTTTGCTCTGTATTTTCCCTGCAGCTGTAATTGCCGAGTGCCTGTTGTATACTTTATAGAGTTGAAATAAAAATAATTACTTTTGAACGGTGTGTCGATGGCTTTCTTCCACAGCAGAAGCCAAGTTTGGGAGGGTTCTTCCGGTTAGTGGTTAAATTGGGGGGTTTTGTTCTCATTTATGATGATATGCAGTAAGAGGTAACAGAACAAAATGTATGGTACTTAGAGATTAGTACCGGCATCCAGATTTTCTGCAGAGTGCAAAGGCACAGTTACCATACTTTAGCGCTTATTTGAGGAGCAGCATCACCCCGAGCAGCCTGGTGGAGGGGTCCGGGGCTGATGGGCGTCCTGCTTCAGGCAGAGTTGGTGCTGGGTGACCCCCACAGCTCGCTTTTAACCCAAATTATTCTGTGAACCTACTAAGCAATGAGCACATGTGCTCTTCAGGGATGAAGAATTCAATTTACAGTTTGGTTGCTGCCAATATAAGCAAATCCAGGGCTCACAATTGGGAAGGGACCCTATTTCCAACATGAGTTGTGTCATGCCTAGATGGGATGTGACTGCAAACAACACCCGTGTAAAAAATGATGGTGTCCTTGTCATTGCTGTCGTTACGGGAAATGCCAAGAGGTGGTGATGGAGGCACAGCCATTAATGACAGCCCAGCCATGGGCTGTCATGCAGACATCACCTCTGTGTGCGGGATGATGCAGAGACTCTGCCCATCCCGATGGATTTAAATCCATCCCTGGGAAACTGCTCAGTCCCCATGTGACGCAACCATCTTTAAATCTCAGCACGGCCAAGGTTAAGGGTGTATTTCAGTGCTGTGTGGACGAGAGGCAGGTAAAAACTGGGGAGAGGAGCAAGAATAGATCCTCCTGGGAGGGAAAAAAAAAAATTGATAACTGCCTAAGCAGGAGCCGGGAAACATCATGAAGTGATTTTGCAAGATGCAGCAGTAACAGATACAAGTTAATCACACACTAAGGAGCCCGGGGTGACGTGGTTCTCACCTGAAACTGCATGGGGCATACAGGGATTTGGGGGCAAGGTGTGGCCCTCATTCTTGCAGGCTAAAAATAGCCCCCGAGCGCGGCGGGACGGCCGCTGCCCGCTGACTCAGCAGCGCCGCTTCCGCCCGCACCTGCGGTAGGTGCTGGGCGAAACTTTCCCGGGCAATCATTAGCCCAGCTTGAGCTCCTCGGGCCGCAAGCCCGCGGTAGCAGCGCCCTGCAGGGCGACAGCGATCCCCGCCGCGCTGGAGGTGCGGTTCACCTGCAAGACGGGGCGGCTGAGATCGCCCACCCGAAGGGAGTAAAAGTACTGACGGTGCGCTGGGGCAGCGCTGCGGGGGTCAGGGGTTTTGGCCGGTGTTTTCTTTCCAACGTCCCTTAAAAAATAAATAAAAAATAAAATTAAATAAAATGAGGCCTTTATCAGAAAAAAAAAAAAAAACAAAAAACAAACAAACAAAAAAAACCCAAAAAACAAACAACCAAAACCACACAACGGGTTTTAACCAGGTTCTGCTACCGCACCCGCGGAATCTCCCGGGGGGGGGCGGCGCGGCCCCGGAGCGGCCGCCAGGGGGC
>NW_020799106.1:9984494-10023753 GCF_003259725.1 Athene cunicularia | reverse complement strand
GTCCCACCTGTAGCTGACAACCGCCCTGCTGCCTCCCGCAGGGCTCTGCACCCCCCCAGAGCCTCCTCACGGAGCTGCCGAGCTGGACGAGATCGGCACGGAGGCTCTGCCCAGACGGACGCCTGCTCCCGCCTGGCTCCCCACTGCCAAAGGTAAGGGGGTCCCCAGTGCTCTGAGCCCACTGTCCCCCGTGGGGGTGTCCACCCTGCCCCATTTTTCCCCTGGGGGCAGTCCAGGATGCCCTGCCCACCCTGTCCCCTGTGGGGGATGCCCACCCTGTCCCCCGTGGGGGATGCCCACCCTGCCCCACCACCCATGACCTGAGCCCACGCCACGCTGTCCCCACACAGGTGAGGAGGGGGACTTCTGCCTGCGCTCGTCAGACTGCGTGGCCGGGCTGTGCTGCGCCCGTCACTTCTGGTCCAAAATCTGCAAGCCGGTGCTGAGGGAAGGGCAGGTGTGTACCCGGCACCGGCGGAAAGGCACCCACGGCCTGGAGATCTTCCAGCGGTGCCAGTGCGCCGAGGGGCTGGCGTGTCGCCTCCAGCGAGAGCAGGGCCCCGCCGACGCCTCCCGCCTGCACACCTGCCAGCGGCACTGAGCCTCGCCGGACAGACCCCGGGCACCACGGGATGGACTCCGGCCCTGCTGGAGCAGAAGGTTGTTTCTCAAGGGAACTACTTTTAAGCAACTAATTGCAGTACGTTACTGTGTTGTGAATACTCAAGCTGGCACTTAAGCTGTACATAACGCCGGGACTTTTAATTACTTATTTTTTTCCAAGGGTGCTGCCATGTGCTCTTCAAGCCGTGACTGTGACTTTGTACACACTGGGTTTTTAAATCTAGGTCAAAGGGATGTGACCATCTGTTTGCGAGCGAATAAACTGTTCCTTAAAAATCAGCCTGAGTTGCCTGTGCATCTCTGACTGCGTGTCCCTGCCTGCGTGTCCCTGCCTGCGCATGGCCACTGTGGTCCCTCCCTGCACCGTGGGAGGGAAGATGCACTCCAGGCTGGAAATGCCCAAAGAAAGAGGAGGGGGCAGGGTGGCTCATCGCCATCACTCTATGGGAAAGGCCATTTGGTTGTCGCTATTTATTCAGCTCTTTTTAGGAATTACGGTGTGCCGTGGTAGCCACCGATACCCTCTGGCTGCCAGATGCGGGGCCAAGGGTGGGCACTGTGGCCAGGGCTCCAGGAAGGTCAGGCAGCAGCAAAACACCCTCCTGCCTGGGTTTTCCGTGGGGTGAGGAGGGAGCAAAGGATCACCAGAGGCATGTGGCTGACCACGGGCCAGGTGCTGAGGAGCACAGATCCATCAGCGCAGTTTTTGCTCCATGCACAATAAAGATTTAAATTTCACTTCACTTTGCAGCCTGTTGCTATGAGTTTTCTCCCTTTCCGTTTGGCTTGGAGGGAGGGAAAGCTGCAAGCACACGTTTTTTTCTCATCCCCTTTAGCTTCTAATTCTGACCACCTATTACAAGTGGTTGTACACACATGGAGCGAGAGCTGGGGGGGCGGTACATGTGCCTGCAGGACATGTCATGCTGCATGGGGCTGGTGGACAGCAAGTGTAGTGCTGGCAACTCTGTCCTGTGCCTTCCTGGCAGGCTGCCCTCAGCCTCCCTGCAGTCCAGGGAAGGTGTTTGCGAGGCAAAACGATGCTGGAGTCTTCCCTGTACAACCCAAAAGGGCTTTGTACCCAAAGTCCAAATCCGACTGCAAAGCTGCACATCCTTGGGTGGCTCTGAGGGCGCCATGTCCCGTTTGCAGGGATGCTCCAGCAGGGCCACATCTTGCTTGAAAATCAAACCTGCTGGATAGTGTTTGGTGCATCTAATGCTAACACTGCCTGTTTAGGGACCTCTGGGACTGCACTAGTACATAGCATTACTGAATACGAACCCAAACTGCAGCTCTCACCGGAGTCTGCAAGTACCAGCTGGTGCTGAAGCAAGCCCACAGCTACAGAAAATGCAAAGGAGGGAGCACACAGCCCTATGTGGAGGCAAACAATTTTAAAAAGAGCCTTCCCCTTGCATGGGTGAGGGATCATCCCCCTTCAGCTCTTCTCAAGTCTGGGGCTTGGTGGCATTCAGGCAGGCTGAGAACAGCCAAAGCTGCCTCAAACCAAAGGGTAGAACGCTGGTGCTCCTTAAACCACCTGAACACATCAGGGTGTCTGTGCCTGTTAAATTATTTTTGCAGCTGCCAAGGAAGGCTGCTATAGCCAGCGTGTCTGTGGCCAGAGCTGTGGATGACATAAGCTAAGTGGCCATCCGCAGGCTGCAGCGATGTTGTGCGGTGATGTTGCTGGATGATGCACGTTTAAATCTCAGCATCCTGGGTCTGCACTTGGGAGCAGCCTTTACCGGGGGTGCAGCATGAGCTGGGGTTTGAAGCAGTGCCCTGAAAGAGTTTGTAACTCAAAGGCTTGAGTTTAGTGCTTTAATCATTGAGGAAAGTCATCACAAATTTAAAAAGTTTTTTGTGTTTTTTTTAAGTACATAGCTAAAAAGATTACTGTTTTATAACATACTTACTAATTACAGTTATGCCCAGTAAAAGTCAATGGCACTGGAGCAATGAAGCTATAAATGAAAGCATCAGTGACTATTTAAATAAGTTCAGATCAAACATGGGACCGTTTAGTGTGAGGAGGAGGAGGCTGAGGGGAGACCTCATCACTCTACAGCTCCCTGACAGGACATTGCAGAGAGGCTGGGGCTGGGCTCTGCTCACAGGGAATTAGTGACAGAACAAGGGGGAACGGCTTTAATTTCAACAGGGGAGGGTCAGACTGGGCATTAGGAAAAAATGTTTCCCAGAAAGAGTGGTCAGAGAGTGGAACAGGCTGCCCAGGGAGGGGTGGAGTCCCCATCCCTGGGGGGGTTTAAGGGCCGTTTGGATGACCTGTGGGGGGATGTGGGGTAGGGGAGAACTTTGTAGAGTCAGGCTGAGGGTTGGACTCGATGATCCCAAAGGGCTTTTCCAACCTGAATGATTCTGTGATCAATGGTGACATATTTTAACCCTAGTACATATATAATGGTGTCATTAGATTTAGGTTTTTTTCTCCACACAGTTACAGCACTCTCTCCTTCCCAGACAGACCAACACAGCTTTGACACCTTTGAAAGCAGTGTCATATATATGCTCATGGTGCATTAAATAGCAATTACACACCTTTTTAGTTCAGAATCATGTTATATCAAATCTTGCCTACTCACAGGCATGTTCAGGTAGATGTGGAGATGATCACTGTCACACCAGCTCTGTTCTTGTAGACCAGGATGGCCTTGTGGTGATACCCAGCACTCTCTGGCACTTGACACCTTAATAAAGTGATTATTTTGGTCTGAAAAACTTTGGGTACCATTTCTTATTCTTGTTAATGCACTGTTAGTTCTCCATCCTCTTCTGTTTCAGGCAGTTTGGCCATTTCCATACTTGTCCATGCATTAACCAAAAATGACTTTATGTTTCTTATCCCTTGATACTCTTCACTTTCTGAGTCTGGAGGGAAGAAAAAAAAAAAAAAAGAGCATTTTTTGCAGCCCTTCTTAAGCAAGAGGAGGTGCTTAAGTCAGCACTGCCACAAGGCATAAGGGACATCCAAAGCACAGGTTGCATCTGTCTCCCCATGGCTAGCAATCTTTTTTTTTGTGGGGAGGGGGGTGTGTGTTCCCCCCTTCCTCTTACCACATCTCAGAGTGAAGTCAGGTTCTCTTCTGATTTCTGCCCTGTTTGAACTTTCAGAGTTCTTCAAGTAAAGCACCAAGAAATAGGATCTAGTAACACCCCTTTGAAAAAAAAAAATGTTGACAAGATGAGCCCATGTCTGTTAAGATTTAAAACTCCACTTCTTTAAGGGAGAGATTTTTGGTCTTCCTTTGGCCCTGTGCATCATTCAGCCCCCAGAACCTGAACTCGTGTTATGTCTCCGGCAACTTGAGCAGTCAAAATAATCATTTAGTGCCAAGGGCAGCTCAGGAATGTGGATAAATAGCCCTGACCTGTAAATGTGGTCACAGGGGGGCAGAAGCAAAAGCCGCCTGTGCCCCCAGTACAGGGCAAAGGCACCTGGAAGACGGGTGTGAGCATCAGGATGCCCCACAAAATAAATAGGCAGCAACACCACAGTCCCTCCTACATTCATCTCCCCACTGGTGGATGCTCCATGGTTCAGAAATGCCTGAATTAATACTTGTAACCTTAAAAAAAAAAAAAAAAAAAAGAGGGTATGAGAAGTTGAATATATATTGATCAGACTTGGAAAAGATGGGATGTGACAAGCCCTTGACTTTGAACTGGCTTGTGACTGGATCTGGACCTCATGCTCTGATCAAAAGAGAGATGACATGGAGGGAGATGGTATTTCAGCATGACGCAGAATTCAGTAACACCTGTAGTAAAAGGATGCGCTTCTCTGACCTATCTTCTCTCTAATGAGATTATTTATTAAAAACAAAACAAAACAAAACAAAAACCAAATACAGGAAAACCCCCCCTTGTTCTAAGCAAAGGATAGAGCTAACAGAAGAGGCAGATTCTGGTGGATGAAGAGGTTTAGCAACTCTGGTTTACTGGCTGTTCCTGGTTATAGGGCTGGAAGAGCTAACAATAAAGCTCTGTAAAGTTAAATATTGTTATTTATAACAATAAAAAATGGGAGCCTTGTAAAGCAGCTTCCCCTAATGACTGGTTGCCGGCAGCACAGTTTTACAGCCTTCTGCAAATATAACCCTTCCTCTTCATTTCTCCTTCAAATTAAATCCTGTATTGTGCACAGCCAGTGGCAGGGTGGCTTCAGCCCTGAAGAGCATAAATGAGCACAGTCCCACGGTCACCACTGTATGGGCAGCACAGCCCTGCTCACCCCTTGGACTGGCGCCTTGTCCGGGTTAGTGGAGGTATGGGAAAGGAGGTGGTGATATCTCCTCCACAGTTTTACCTTTCAAGGCCTGAAAGGAAGGCCGAATAAAAAAGCAGAATGTAACTTGGTGGAGTTTGAGCCTCCGCAGTGGTAGGAGACAGCATTTAAGGGGTCTGCATAGGCTGGATTGGTGTTTGTGGTCCTCTCCTCCCAGAGTGGTCCAGCTGTGGTCCATACTGCTGACAACCCCAGCTGTGATATTACAGGTTTTAAAGGTCCTATTCCCTTCGATATCCATTTATGGGCCAATTTGCTACTAATTTGTCTAATTGTTGAATTTTTTTGAAGCTCTTTCTGGACTCTTAACCACTGGCTTGCTACATACCTTGCATCTCTGCAGTACTTGGCTAAAAATAATAAATAATAATAAAAGCAACATCCCAGAGCCCTACCCCAGCCCCGAGATTATGTGGGCTGTATAAACATGATATGGGCAGAAAATTGCATCACTCCTCCAACTATGCTATAGTTTTCCTGAGATGTTTTTTCTGTGCTGTGGATACAGATTTCAAGGAGATGGTTTCACAGAAGCATCATCAGAAAGCCACTCTCTGCTGTACCCAGTGACAGTACTAGCATATAGGCATTAACCTTACAAGGGAAGAAGTGGGGAGGAGGTGACACAGCACAGTTTTTACTGTGATTTGCAGTGAAAAGGGTTTTCAGAGAGACAAATACTATTTTCTTCTCATTTTCATCCCAAGTTCTTTCAGAAACTAGTTTGTCCCCAAGTTGTAGTACAAGAAATATCCCTTTATTTTTTTAAGCAAAGTTTTAAAACAGATGCTCACGCTCCTTTTGCTTTCACCAATCCTTACACCACATTTAACACAACTCCCACGCCACTAAAAACACTCGTCTGAGGAACAAAATTCCTTTCTATACTCATATGGTGCAAGAAAGGGTTACAAAAGTCCTTAAATCCACCCACAGGCATTAAGACGAGAAACGCTGTTGGGTGTTTTTTGGGGGATTTTTTGTTTTTTTTTTTTTTTTTTTTTTTTTTAAATACTTACCTCTCCTGACACAGAGCAGAAAACTGCACATTTTGGCTCAGAAAGATGAAAACTCTAAACAGAGCAGGTGAAAACCTTTATGGATGTAACACTATACAGAAAGCTTTGGGGTTTTCTGTTTGTTTGTTTTCCCTTATATTTGGGGCTGGGTTTTCCTTGTGGGGAGTTAACCCACCTGCTGAAGCTGCTCTTTATCTTAAGGCTTTCAGCTGAGGGCTTGGTGAGGCAAACCTTGATCTCACTCCGGGTGGGAAGCGACGCATCCAGGTGGCCCATATCCTCATCACCCCTTGCAGAGCATTAAAAGTATGGTTTCCTCCATGCACTACTTCAAACAAACATACTACACCCCTGCTAATCCGAAGTGATGTTTATTACTACTTTTTTTTTTTTTCCCAAGTAGCTTTTTTTAATTTTCTCCCCCCTCCCTCCCCAGTGCCTGACTTGTGTCCCTAATTAACACCTTAAGAGAGGGGTGAGGATAACGGAGATACTTAAGGAGGGTAGTTTTGGGCAGAGTTTCTAATCTACCCCTCAGTGAGGGAGGGGACCCATTAGCAGGTGATTTAAGTGAGTAGTAAGTCCATCAACATGCAAATGGCCATAGCCCGATGAAAGGGTTGGCTGGGGAGGGTGGGAGGCACAGCTGGGCCACAATGGGATGTTAAGCCTACCCCCTCTGAGCATCTGGTAGGGGTGTCCCCCACCTCTCCAAATCCCAGATCTGAGTGGTTGGGTGAGCAAAGAGAAGCAGCTGTAGGTGAATGGATGGGTACTGTAGAGTGGGCAAAGAGTCAGCGTGAGTTTTGCATGAGAAAGTGGTGCTTTGCTGGTCTAGGAGAAGTGGCTAAAGGAATCGACAAGGAGGTAGAGGAAGGTGATCCAGCTGACTGCAAAGATCTTGGTGATGAGCCTCACCAAAAGGATGAGGCTGCTGCTGGATGAAACAAAGGTTTTTCCCTCTGTAATAGCTGGGAAGCAACCCATGGGAACTGATAGTTGCTGCTTGTGGTGGAAAGAGGTGATGGCATTCTAGAAGGATGGTTGCTGGGACTTGTGCTTTTCAGGTCTAGTTACTTTTTTTTCCCTTAAGATTTTTTTTTTTTTTTTTGGTCTGTAAGTCTGTAGGTCAAACTTAAAGACAGGATAAATCTGGAAAAAAAAAATTCCAGTAGCAGATTAAGAAAATATTGCAGGACAATATCACAATACGCAGTGACTCCAGAAGCATATTGTATGGCAGAACTATGGAAAATAAAGGGTAAGGAGGTGAGAGCATGCTCTCATACAAGGAAATATTGCTCTCATACAAGGAAAAGTTTGGCAGGTCTTCTCAGCTGGAAAAGAGATGACTAAGGGAGGAGGGTATGAGAGGTCTGTAAAACTGTAAACAATGCTGAGGAGGTGACTGACCAAGAGGTTATTTTTGTTCCTTACAATGCAAGGAGATGGACAGTTCAGCCAGTGGGTTTAAAACAAACCCTGCACACAGCCCAGTTGTGTAACTGGTGGCCACAAAATGAAAACTCATAAATTAAGTCATATGGGGATAAGGCAAATTCATAGAAGACGGAGGTTCAGATGTGATTACTGGCTGAGGAAATGCTGATTATTGGCAGTGGGAAGGATGATACTATAAGTGTCTGGGGGGTGGGTTTTATTTAATTATTACTTTTGGTTTTGTTGTTCTTGAATACTGGCTCCTAAGGCCCTGCTGTTGTCTCTTTCAGAATCTGATCTAGGGCTGCAAGTATGTGGGTGTCGGACTCACAGGGAAGTGTTGGTCTATTTTTATTTATTTACTTATTTTTAGTTTTAAACTAAACCTCTAAAACACGTAATTGGTTCAAGATGCTGATTTTGAGGAGAATAAGTGTTTGCATAAGAGCTCCATCACTGGAAGAATAACACTGGTGAGACAGCAGCAACTGAGCCCCGTCCCCTCCTCTGTCCTGATGTCCTTCTTGAAATTGCCTCCTAAAACTCCAGTTTGATGTTAGTGGCACATCCTCAATCTGTATTTGTCTTGCCCAATGCAGGACTTCTTGTAGTGAGTCGGGTTGTCTAACTACTTTTTCCTTAAGTGGATGTGCTTTGAAAAAACCCGAAATATTTAATTTTACGGTGTACTACCTAATATTCCTTGTTTTTATGAGGCTGAATTAAAAATATACCAATCACATCATAAATTCACAAACATTTATGTGAATGCTAACTAAGGCCAAAATGTGGAAGAAAATGTTCCAAAATTGGTTCACTTTATTTTTAAGCCCCAAGAGCCAATTCACCACAGATGAAAGTATTTTTATATAGTCTTGATCTTGTACCTTAATGTTAATTCTCTATTTTTCTCTTGATAGGGAGTTTGTAGCTTTATGGCCAGTCTTGCGGTGTACTTCAAAACAAAGAAGCTTCCCAACTTGGTAAGAAGTCAGATAATCCTGGTCAGGTAGGACCTGGACTTCACACTTTTTCTTCAGAATAACTGGATTCACACAAGGAACAGTAAACCAAAACTATATCTAATTTTAATAATAACTTTAGCTTGCACAGTCAAGGAGCATCTCTCCATTGATGCACAGTGGAATGAGAACGGGTGGTATAAAAGGTTCTGCCACAGACTGTTTTTCTAGAAGTGTGGAGAGCCTCCCTTGACTCCTCCTCTAATGAAAACAGGTTTTTTGCACCCACTGCCAACCTGAGGTCATCTAGTCGCTGGGAGGAGCTTGGGAAGGTTCAAGTAAATGGCAGCTCTTTCTCAGCTTGTGAGTGCAGGCTGTGGTCCATGGGGTGTGGGTTGGGAAGCCAGGGAGAAGTGAAATGCTAATGGAGCTGTTTTTCATCACAAATGTTTGCCAGGGGTCTCTGCTCTGCTCTTCCCTCTTCAACTTGTACATTAGCAGGTCTCTGCTGGTTTTAGGTGGCCCCAAAGTGCCCATCCTCCCAAAGGACTGGCCTGTGCTAATCCTTCCCTATCACAGTGGCTTTGCTGTCCCAGATGTCTCGCGTTAGTGAGGCTTTAGCTGCCTTAGCCAGGAGGAATGCCTGACCATAAATGATCATCCAAGAAATGTAATTTCTTTTGGCTGCAACCCAGCCTGTATAGGGGGATGAATGATGGGCATGATAGCCATGAGCCCAGATCTTTCCCCTATTTGGAGACTTGCTTTTTGCATACCACAACCCAGGGGCTGCCCTCAGACAGGAGGTAAGGGAAGAGCCTGCAGCTGTGTTAGATGGTACTTTATTCCACCTCCAACCACAGGGACCACTTAATCTCACAGGCTCTTGAACTTTCAGCCTCAACCACATATCCTTCGTGCAGAAATCTGCTTCTACATGTAGCTTTTCAATTCTTTTAAAGACTCTCAGGGTTATGGGTTATACCCTACTTTTGTTCAGGCATCTTCACTGAGAAAACAGCCCAGTCTGTCCCCAGGCTGGTTAGGGCCAATACCTTAATTCATGGTCAGTGCTCCTACTCTAACTGGAGGTTGCCCTAGAGAATTTATGTGAATTTTAGAGAAGACTTATTCATGCAAGATGCTGTCTTGGCTTCCTCTTGTCAAGACAAGGCACCACTATGAGGAATATTGAAGTATTTTGTCCCATTGTGTGCTGAGAAGAGTTTCCAGCTCCTGCTTGCCAAGGAGTCCCTTTGGAGGCAGATGGGGAGCTTCTAGTCAATGCAACATGGCCACGTGTCAGCGACCTACTCTACTTTCAGTAGTATGATAAAGGGCTAATCCCATTCCTGAGCTGGATGCCCTTTGCTGGAACAGTCTAATATTATTTCCATCAGAAAGCCAGCAGCGCTTGTTGGCAGCAGCTGCTGTCAGCCTACTTGATCAACCAGAAAGCAGTAGGAATGCAAAGGGAAGCCCTTGTGACCCAAATGTGTTTTATTCTTTGTTGTAGGATTTTATGTTCTCCAAGGAGCTCAGAAGCTGAGAACAGCAGAAGTTCAGTATCATCAAAAGCTGGCGGTGGCTGCACTGGTCCCACTGCACCAAGAGGAAGCACTGGCAAGAAGAGGTGTGATGTGTTCCTGGAGAAACGAATTCAGTACTTCCCAGGTTATATTTTTATGCTACCACAAACCAAAGCGATCAGCAGGAAAGGGAAAACCATTCCTTCAGTTTGTCATGTGCATTGAAAATTTCTAAATCTGAGGGTTTTCCAGAGCTGTAAATAACTTTTATTTTGGTTTAGTTATCACATTCTTATAAAATATTATTTAATTTTTGATCAATTGTATTGGGAAAAGAGACCTCCAGCTTCCATCTGACCTGTAAAGCACATTTGGATCCCTTTTTAAGCTCATTAAGGTTTTTCTGGACAATGTGGGCTAAGGAATCATCATGGCACATAATTCTGGCATGTTCCTTATTCTCCAGCAAAATAACTTGTTTCTGCCTCTGTGGACTTACTTGTATCATGTGGATTATACATGGCCATTGCCTTTATAGTGGAGTCTTCATGGTACAGTAGCATTTTAAAATGCCGCAACAGCAACCAGATGGACAGAAGAATATTAGTTTTCTCCCTTGCAGATCTTCCAGGTTTCACTGGGTTTTTTTAAAAGTTTGCTGACATGGTGACTGTTGAGTTGCGTGCTACCCTGTAGGTTGCTGTTTGACCTTTTGTTATTAAGGCTCATGCACTAATCTTCAGGAAAGCAGTGGCGAATGCTTCTAATGTTTGAAAGCTGCCTAGTGCCTGATTTTTGTGCTGTTGAGCAAACCCAGGTATTAACTGCAGCTCTCATGTCTGATTTTCTCATACTCATCTGCTGTTTAACAGATCATCTGTCCACTTGCTGAACTTTGGGGAAAAGGCCAGCTTCTGC
Organism: Athene cunicularia; assembly: GCF_003259725.1. Taxonomy (NCBI): domain Eukaryota; kingdom Metazoa; phylum Chordata; class Aves; order Strigiformes; family Strigidae; genus Athene; species Athene cunicularia. The sequence goes on along the minus strand of NW_020799106.1, from coordinate 10,012,949 downwards.
CCCATGAACTTTCTGATGATGCGCAGGGTCCTGTTGGCAGTTCCTATGGGTGGGGCCATGTCCCGTGAGCTCCTGGCATCCTGCTACTGCGTTGATGTGAATGTGGCTGTGCAACCCAAGCTTCATCCTCAGACTGGGGGATCCAGTTTCAAGAAGCATTTAAACACCACTGGGAGATGGGACTGGACCTGACGTTGTGTTCCTTATGGTGTTCTTCAGCTTTTGTTTCTAGGCAACTCTTCATCGTATCAGAAATGCAATCGCCTAGAAAGCCAGACCCTTATTAAGTGACAACTTGGTCCTTTCTTAGATCGGACTCTAAGTGGTGGATGTAATTAAATAAATAAGTAAAGCAAGAGCCATTGAAAGCTGCAGTTTGTTGTCACAACATCTTAGTCCTGAACACTTTTTACTAATAAGTAGCGTATCAAAAACCTTCACTGTCATTAAAAGTTGAAGACCATGGCCTGCATCTGCCTGTCACAAAGCTAAATGTATTCTATGGGAGTGTCTGTGTAACTTAACAGCCCCAGTTTCTTAGTTTATCCACCAAGTATTTTTGAGCCGCAGACCATCAGTTCACATATATTAAAGTTTTTATTTCCTCTTTGTCAAAATCATTTAAATAACTTCCAAATCAACTCCATCTGAGGATTTCATAGCTAATTGTGTGAAACAAGGTAAGGAGCAAGGGCACATGCTTCCTGATTTACGCTGAAGTTCAGAGGCTTATCTTTCCAGGCTTGTGTTTAGGAGGAGTTTTGTTTAGTACTGGTTTTATATTTTGCTAAGCCACTGACATGGGATAAATCAGTGTGGGAATATTTTGAATAAAATTTATGGCTTCTCACTGAAACAATCCCAAACCCCTTTTGTGGTGAGAAAGAGAAACGTGTGCAAAATTCCTGAAAAAAACCCGCTATTTTCTTCCCAATGTGACTTGGCATGCACGTGAGCTATTCAACAGGCATATATAGAACAGAGATGAATAAGAGAAATCAGATGTTACACTGGATTTTGCTGGGCTTTGTTTTTGTTTACTTCCTTGGGGTGTTTTAAGGAAACAAGCTGATTAGGTCATGGCAAGCAGTACAGACAGAGCTTTTTTAAGGCACAAATCAGTCTCCCTATCTCCCTTCTTATCTTTGCTAAAGCTAAGATGACTGATGCGGTATTTTGGCAGAGCCAGAGCTTCTGTTGCAACCTCTTCTTAAAGCTCTTAAGATCTCCCTCCCTCATCATTCAGGCTGTGCGTCACATTATGAATCTGCTCATCTCCACTCTGGTTTCCAGCATGTGTCCCATGTGGTTGCATCCTTATCGCCTGCTCTTCTCTGCCTCTTATAGCACCAACCTGATGGTCTCATTCACAACCCAACAACAGCTATTGTGTGACTGTCCACCCTCTGATTTACTGCTGATTTTTCTCAGCACTCTTATGTCCACTTGACAAGTTGCTGGAAAGATCCTTTTCTTCTCCTATTTTTGATGGGATTTGGTTCCTTCTGCTTTCCCTCATTTCCACCCCTTCCCAGGGCTTTATTCATCCATCCATCCATCCATCCATCCAGTATAGACAAAAATGTCTTGACTTTCAAGACATCCAACCTGATATTGAGGTTGTCACATCAGTCCCCTGACCGTTTAGAGCCCAGATATTGAAAGCTTCCAGCAAATAACCATTTCATATGCCTTCTCTTGCTGGAAACTACCCAGAAGCTCCAACAGGATCACTTTGGTGTTACAAAATTGCTCCTCAAATACCTGAGCACTTGCTCAAGTGAAAAAGATGCATGCCTGATGGGAGATAGCACACAAAAAGAGAGACAGAACAGTCTAGACCTGAAGTGTACCACCCGACTGTGTATATTTGGTAAAAAACAACTCTGCCTGCTGGATTTTATTTTTCTCACTGAGGTACACGTTGCTCTTAAATAAACATGATTATACCCTACGTGGAGCTGCAGCTCGGTCCAAACACTAAAAATAGCAGGCAGAAAGTAGAGACTTCAATTAGATGCATACTGCTCAACAATTTAACTTCTAATTGGCTTGTGGTTATTCCCCAACTAGGAACCAACCCTGTTGTGTTTAAAGGATTCACAGTCTAGCAAAACAGGGACCTGAAACAAATTTTTTTAAAGTGAAATGACCAAAAAAAGAGACGCATGTGTTGCATGTCGAGGAACTCGCGTCATTGTGCACCACTTATCTTTAGTTTAGAGCTATTCTGCAGCTAGTCTCACCATCGTGGGTTTGACAGTTAGGTTCAGCTCTGCATCCTCTCCTCAACTTCATTTCTGTGGCCCCACAAAGGTTTTCTAACATAGTTTGGGTTAGATTTGGTTCCTGATTCAGCTTGTGGTGCAGTACTGCAGGACCAGTGGTCAGAGACATCCCAAGAGCATCTTGATTTCTGTCCTCCGCTGCTACAGTCCAAAATCTAGTTTCCTTTCATCTAGCAACAGCAGAGCCTCTATCATCTTCATTCCCTTATTTCTTATCTGTATTTAATTCTTCGTGTTGAGTCAGTCTAGAAGCAATAGTTCTCAGTGTGAGGTTTGCCATGGCATCAAGAAGTGATGCTGTGCCTAGTAAAACTCATGCCGTGTTTCAACTGGTCACACACATACATAACACAAAGTGGCCTTCGACACCACAGGAGTTGTTTGTCAGATGCTGGCATGACCTGTTATTCCTCAAAGCACATCAAGACAGGTGCAGAATGGGAGGAGGATGACAACAAGGTTCAATTTTTTTGGCGCAAAACCATGCCACTGCCCACACCCCATTTTAGCTGAGCTTTGAGCTCAATTCTGCCCTGGCATATGGTGGCTTCAGAAGACAAAGTTTTTACAAGGTTCTGGTGGGATAGAGGTGGATTTCAATGGTATACCAGTAAAAAGTTTTAGAGCTTCCCGCATGCTCAGCAAGAATACAGGAGCCTTTGCATGTGCCTACAGCCAGGACATCACTCTTTTTTCCCAGCACACAGGAGTAGTCCTTTCCTGCCCTTATTTCCAAGCTACCTTTTCTCCCAGCTCAATACCCCCAGAAAATCTGTCTGCTACAGTCCCACAATCACCAAGGCTTGTTCTTGTACCTGTGGCTATGACTTAACTAGAGGAAAGCATGACACTTTAGGGGGAAAAAACTCTACAATCTGTAAGTAAAAGTATCACATGCATTACAATATACCCTATACATGGTTGGAAGGTAAACTCTAGGTGTCTTTCTCCAGTGCTTCTCCTCAGGGAGAAAGCATTTACACCATTAAACTGGGGAAGACAGCATACAAATAGCACCATGTTTGGTCTGGTTAGGCTGAAATTCAGTTCAGCCCTTCTGCCCAAAACCATGTCCTAGCAGTCAGCCCTTCCTCATGTGAGTAGGTTTTACTCCAGCAAGAGGCAACTCAGAAACCACCATGGCCTGAATGGTTTCAATTCTGCATTATTCAGTGGAGTTCAGTCCTATAATTATCTGACTCCTCACCAGCAATGTCCACTTACCCAAGGTTCTCGCGCGGGGCGGGATAACAATGACAATTATGGGCTTTTGGGCCACATTCTTGCACTGAAAGTGAAACTATGCCCCGTGTCACAGTGGGTGAAAGAAAGAAAAGACAAGTGTCTTGCTGCCTTTGAACTGCTCATGAATTAAGTAGTAACAAGACTATAATAAGAAGAGTACAGGTTTGGGAGAATGATCATGTATAATATAGCTAACACCACAGGGCAGCTCTGCGTAAAGGGCAGAAGGACAGTAAGTGATACAAGCCAGGGTTTGATTCCCCCCAAAAATTATTTTTCTAACATAGGACTTTGCTTTTTTACGTGTAGATTTGCTGTCTCTTAATTTACTACATCAGATATTTAATCACAATTAATTTTAAAAAAAATAATATCCAAAAATCGTAAGGGTTTGGGGTTTTTTTTGTGAAATAGGGTTTATTATGCTCTACAAGTAGTGACCTGAATTAAAGCACAGAATTGAAATATTGATTACATTAAGTATAGCTTGATGATTAACCAAGAGATGCTTTCAGTCTTAAAAGGCAAGAAGACTGTAGCATCATCATGCAGTGGTGACACGCCTGCTGTGTGGCCAACACCCGGGGGGGGCTCCCATTTGAAATTGCCTTTGTGCCAATTGTCACATGTGGGCTTGTTTTTTCTTTCACTCCTGTAATTTTGAAAAAGAAAAGCAAATAACAACAAAGCTTCATGAGGGTCCATTCTCCAACTGGGTATGGCGTCTGCATGAGCTACTTATAAAGACAGATACTGCGTTGTCACACACTCAGTCATCGTACAACTCTATTACCAGTGGTGTTCTGTGGTGTTATGGCAGCACAAAGTCCAGAGGGATCAACCACTACAGCCTCCTCGTTGAGCAAATCCATCCCTGCATCACTGCGTTTGTTGGCAAGTGTCGCTTGACAAGCCGGGAAAAAAACTGCAAATAATTTCATTGCACACAATGAGACAAAGATTAATGCCAAGAATTGTAGGTGAACACACATTAATTTGTTTGTTTGTTTGTTTTAGGGCTAAAGTCTTGGAAAGCAAGGCTTCAGCTTCTTCTAATATGAATTGTTTGCCAGAATGTTTCCAGGTCTGGTATTCAGGGGTATGAACGGGGGAGTCCATGTCCCACTCCTGGTTACCACCACAAGCCCATCGTCCTCCTGGCGTTTTAAGCAGCAGCAGGGCTGGTGGTCCCAGTTCACAGTTCATTGTCCTGCTCTCTTACAGACCTTCCAGCCTAAAAAGAAGAGATATCTGCTGCCAAAGCCCTACTGCATTAACTCCTCTAACAAATGTAAAAGTAGCTAAAAAACAGGAACAGGAAATAACTACCCAAGGTTTGCCAGCCGCCAGTCAAACTGTAACCTGCTCAAATAATTTTCAAGACCAATTTACTAAAAACTGTGATCTGGAGTTAAACATAGCAAGATGCAAATAACACAGGGCAAGAGCTGGCTTGGGTTGGATCCTCACATTGGTTTGCAGACCTTGGAATAACTCTCCCTGTTTATTTGGTGCTGGGAAGCATGGAGGGACTTCTGGGGGTTGCGGATGCTCAGCACCTCCCAGGAATTGCTCCACATTTTGCAGTATCAGCCCTTGATAGTAGGTTACCAGTTCTGCAGGGCACACACAGTATATTTAGGGATGCATTGAAATGAGAGACTGCAGATGAACAGATTTCGCTCAGGATCCTTTCATTAAAGCCTGAATGGACACGCACACAAACTGAATCCCATCGACCACGGAGCATGAGGTAGCTGTTCCCAAACCTTGCTATTGAGGATCCCATCATGTAAGAACTGGCCACCACACGGAAATGCCCTCACCATTTCAGTCCTGTCCTGATGCCCTTCAGTGATGGCCAGTAGCATGGATCACCCCAAAAACTCAACTCTGTTGACTCCTCGCCCTTCGTTAGGTGAGGTTGGAGGTGCAAGGAAGAGATACAGCAGTCTTAGGCTTCCCCAAATGAAATGGTTGGGGTTTTGTCCATTAAATGTTCTGGATTTAGTCTCATTGACATTTTTTTTCTTCCCAAATACAAAGAATCTATGCTCCCTTTCAGCTGCACCACTACCCGGTACAGTTAATTTTTCCTCAGGAGATACCATGCAAGCTCATATCAGTGTGGAACACAAAGAGGTAGGGAAAGGGGAGGCCATGTCCAAGGTAGGCTTTGGGGTATGTGGCCATGCCCATGGATCTGTGGTGTTCATGCACTTTTCAAATTAGGGATTGATAAGAAAGGGTTTTGAAAGATTATTATACAGAGGAAGAGGGTTCCAGTAGGGCATGGGCATCCTAAGTGTCCTTGGGCAGTTAAGCCTCTGGCTTTTATCAGACTCCGGACTCAGAATTCACTGGTGTTGAACAGTGAAGGTGAAATGTTGCCTCAGGTACAGAAAAATCCAGGACCTGCTGCCTCAGAAACACAAATTGAATTCCTGAGGCCAAGAAGGTGCTAAACCTTCAGATCAGTCCAAGCGCCACATGATTTATAGATAGGAACTTAAATGTTGCCCCACAAGCACCAAAAGCTTTGTTCTCCACAAGACTTCCAGTTCTGCTGGACCATGGTGGTGTCTCTAGAAGGTGACACCAGTCACCACCACCACCAGTCTTGTTTCCTCCATGCAAGACAAATCTAACTGGCCAGGTCAGGCTGTCACAATTGTGTGATGCTTCCAAAATTGAAAAGGTTTGGACCAAATAAATTTTTTTCAGATATGACAGGACAAGCCAGCAACTTGCTGGTTAGGAATATATTTATAAATGCTGAGAGTGAACCACCAGAAGGACTGTGACTGCCAGCAGCTGCTGGGATGCAGTGCTCGGGTGCTCAGGGCCCCACAGCATCTTGTGAAAGGCAAACAGTTTGTTCATTAGACCCTTTTATTTACTTGTTTATTTATTACAAAAGAGTCTTGTGAGTGTGTTTTATTTGGCCTAAAACATCACTGACCTCTTATATCTCAGATGGTGGCTTTTTTTCAGGCCACTCCAGGATTTTTACAATGACCTGACAGCCAGTAAAATATGTTTGTTTTCTGGTTGTTTGGTTTGTTTTGTTTTTTGTTTTTTTTTTGTTCCCAGCCATGAATATTCTCTATACATGGCTCCTGACATATTGGAGTGATTGGGGTACTTAAGTTAATTTAGTTGGCATTTTTAAAGTCATGCTCCATGTCCTTGCTTTAAATTGACTCCAAAAATATAGTGGTGATAAGCTGAGGTCTTCTCTTGAGCTGTCCATCCAAACGCTGTATGAGCTGTCGAACTCATTTATAAATTTGTCACCAATTTATAAAATGGTAAAAAAAAATATGGAAGAAATCATTTGGAAATGGTGAGGCACAGCAGAGTGTGTGGCATGGTGCTGACAGATGCTGTGGGTGCTGAGCACTGCTGGAGGGGTCAGAAAGTGATGGACAACTTTGAGGAAGGAAACAGAAAAAGTCAATCCAGGACTAGTATGTACCCAAATCTGCATTGCAGCTTCTGCATTTTGTTCCCAGTGCACTCAGTAATATGTTATATAAGCACCAGGAAATATGTTGTATAGAGCATGTAAGATGAAAAAAATGCATGCAGTCTGATCACTATAATGTAGGTGTACACCAGTGGCCAACAATAATAGAAGTTATATTACAGTAAATCAAACTGTAGCTTGGCATCCAAGGAGTAAGCCCTTAGAGTGCTGGATCAAGTGGATCAGAACGGTGCCGGGTGCTGCATATATAAAGTGATGCTGTTAATAGTAAACAGCTCTGCTGCTCTTTTAAAAGACATATTTCTTCAACACATGCAGAAAGTTAAAGTTACAAGTCTGTGAAATTTCAGTTTGTTCCCTCATCTGTTTATCATTTACTCTTTGGATGCTTGTGCTAAGAATTTAGGCTTTCAGAATAATGTTTATGGTAGGTGGTCCCTTCAAAGCTGGTTTCTTTCATTGAAATGGTTTGATTTGCTGCGCAAGACTCATGCAAACTTTTCCTTTAACTGTATCCAACACAGTGATGAACCAGTGCAAGAAAAACTACTGTTGCAGTATTTCCCCTTTCAGTAAAATTGAATACTTCAGAGTGCAATTTTTTATTGAATTTTGGGGGGAGAGAACTTGTTTGGGGGCTTTTTCCCCCTCCTTCATTCCAAAGTGAAAAAGAAAATGTTTATATGCATGGTGGTACTCTCTATATATCAACATATAATCTAAATATAGATATATATCATTGTTTTTATACACATATATGCACACACATTAATGTAAAGATAACTGCCCTTTGAGGTTAAGCCAGCCATAAAATAAATAGACTTTCTGCTTTAGAACATTATTTTTTCAAGAGAGATTTACTGTTATCATGGCAAGGACGTGGGATATCAACACAGAAATGGAAATGCTTTCGTCCTGTGTGATCACACAGTCTTCAATAAAACATGGGAGCACTTTCCACTAGGAAAGCACAAAAGAAAAACATGCTGTAAACTAAGAATTTAATTGTTCTTTACAAAGATTAATATCATAAGTCAGCCACTGGGACATATAACAGGTCTCCTTTTTCACGTGGAGTAGATGCTGATGTGAAGTATAGCTGAGCTAAGGCTGAGAGTACACTTGCTGTGGAAGCAATGTGCATAAACACACAAAAAAAGTTAAAAAAATAGTAAACAGAGTGAGGATCCTTATTCCTAGAAGCAAAAGCAAAAGCAAAAGCAAAAAAGAAAAAGAAAAAGAAAAAGAAAAAGAAAAAGAAAAAGAAAAAGAAAAAGAAAAAGAAAAAGAAAAAGAAAAAGAAAAAGAAAAAGAAAAAGAAAAAGAAAAAGAAAAAGAAAGAGTTTGTTTGGATTAATATTACACTGCTCTCTAGAGAATAAATGTTCCCTCAAGTACAATACCCACCCTGGACACATGCAGGGACTGCTGCATTTATTTAACTTTAACTAAATTCTAAAAAAATCAGTGAGATTTCAGACATCGAATCAACACTAAAAAAATCCAAGGGTATTTGCCAGTGACCTGAGATCTCATCTTTTTCACATGGGCTATTGCAACCTGTGCATGACTTGGGCACAGGGACGGTATTGACCTGTGGGGTAACACAGGTGGAGGAGGGTGAGGACTGAACTGATGGCAAAGATGGGCAGCAAATGTGCAAGGGGAAAATCAGGCTTAAAGAAATGGCCTTAGGTTTCTCCTGAAATGCATTAGTCCCAAAACAGTAATGCATCACTGAAGAGCAGCATCTCCTCTTTAAATGAGAATCAGTGGATATTATGGGTGAAGTATAGTATTTTTTTTTTTAATATATACAGATTTTTTGAAATTATTGTTTTACATTGATTTTTTGGAAAAAAAAAATAAAATCTTTGCTTAAAAAAAACAAAAGCAAGCATCCTGTTCCCATCGGGCAGGCTCACTCCCTGCAGCACCACACTGCCGGTGCTACGACCAACCTCATCTGGGCAGCAGCTCCTCGTGGCAGCCCCGCGCCGACCGAGACTCACTGGCCTTGAAAGGCGCTGTCAGGAGAGCTCCGACTTCCTCCGAAAGCCTTTGTGCACTCCGGCAAGCCAATAAATCAGCCTGCTCACGCTGCGCGACCTTCTGACATGACCAGCAGACAGGAAGATGGGGAGTGCGAATGACAGCGCCGCTCAGCAGGTGACCGCCGACGATGGAACTATAATTTAAGTACCCGATAAAAAAACGACATGTCAAGACGTTGCACGTGGAAAATGAGACACTGCCCTTGGCGACATCCTTGCCAGGGAGGTAAGAAAGCATGGGGGGTTATTATTTTTTTATTATTATAGATGTTTTAATTTGAGGTAAGCCCATATGCACTACTCCTGGCAGCGTGAGACCAGATGTAATTCACATTGGTTTTCTTGCCCTCCAGCTGGCAGTAGGCAGAGAAATCATTGACACCTAAAGATCTCCAAAGCTGAGAGCAACATTGGCGTTGTGTAGCTAGTCCAAATATTTTGAAATTTCCTTCTTTTCCTTTTAAAACTGTATTGCTTTCACCCTTGGTTCATTCTCCCTCCATCTCTCCTCCTGGGCACCTGGGCTCATGAACTTTTTCTCAGAAAGTTTGCGCTGGAAGAAAGGCAGAAGAAGAAATTAATAAATTCTTCCTTAAAGAACAATTGCCTACGGAGAAACTGCTCTATGTCCTGCAGCATTCTGGTGGGATTGCCTTCAGCTGAACCGCATGCCAAAATTACAGTGTTCAAACTGTTCAGAAAAACGATAGAAAAACAAACCTCAGTTTCTCCATGGCTCCATTTATACTTTGGCTCTACTTCCACTGGGCCACCATGGCTAAAAAAGAAAACTTTTTTTTTTTTTTTTTCAAATGGGAAAAAGTCCTGTATGTAAAACCAGTATAGCCATAGCCCTGGGCAGACAGTCACTGCTGGTAGCTCAGGTGCCTGGGTGAGTGCATATGTGTACATTCTGCTCCTATTTCCAACAAAACTCCAGTGGAAGGATTCATTATTATGTGTTGGAAATGGTTTATCAAGGCCAGACATCCACCTCTGAGTTTTCTCAGTAAATCCAGGTTGAGGCAGCAGCAGTTCAGCCCATACCATGTGTCAGCATCCGTATCCCATAAAGAGCAGCACCTGCTCAGTGTGGCACTGTCCTTGCCCTGGGTATGGGGAGTACGCACCATTTGGGGGTGGAGGTCCCCCATAGCCAGCTCCTGGCAGTGCTTGTAGATGTCAGCAGCGCAGAGGTTTGTCTCACTCTGGTGTGCATTGCTTACCTTTCCTGCTTACCATCCTGTTAATGGGATAATACTAGCCAAGTGCTTTGAAGATGAAGAAGAAAGACTAGGCAAACACGGGCAGATAAACAGAGCGCTTCATCTGCTGAGCAGCACAGGACAAAAGAGTGCTGCTTATTATTTTTCCCAGTGTCTCCACGTACTGAAGAAGACACAAGTCACAGCTGAGCTGTCCTTCCCCCCAACCCAAAACATACTGTTTGATCCATCCCTGCAGGATGCTGCCGCGAAGCACACACTGATGCATCGCCCAAGCTGCCAGTTAATTCAACAGCCATTAACCTAAGTAAAACTATAACTTGCTGAGTAAACATTTCCCTATTGTTTCTAGAGATTACTGTGCTGGGAAGTCATTAATAACCTGGAAATACATTCAATTTATCTTTGTTTATTAGCTGCTTTTGTCAGACACGAGGATCATCCTCCCGCTATTGAAGTATCACACTATGACATTAGCCCTGGCTACAGCCGCTGTAAAGTCAACAATCTGATATCGTCATTAATCTCACACTTCAAAAGGGGAGGCAGGAGATTGAGTAGGAAGATCTCACATCTGCTCTTCTACTTGCCGATTGCCGTGGCCTGACTTCAGATAACGGCTTGGTCTAGCATCCTCTGTGCCTGCTAGACACCACCAGGAGCCCCCCAAACCCCTTACGAACACTTACGCATTTTCACTTCCAGCCAAAGAGGACCAGCAGATATGACACAGGACCTGCGGGAGATCTGTACCCTGAGGGACAGGAGCTGGAGATGTTCCATATACCCCCCACAGCACCTCAAATAACTACAAATTAGGTGACCAAATCCCATTCTTAGTCTCTAAGTGTAAAGCTGATTAGGTACTCTCAGGGATACATCCAGTTTATTTTTGAGCTAAAGCCAATGCACCTTGCTCCAAATCCCAGTTTGGTGCAATGGGTCCTGGTGAGTCCAGTGCTCATTCCCTTGTCTTCAGAGGAAGCTATAGCTCACTGCAGACCTCCCAAGAGTTGGGGTCAAGGAAAGACCTCCACAGTGAAAGTCCATCACTGCAAAGGTTAATGATAAGCATTGCCTCCTCCAACTTAGTATGGAGTCATTCCTTCACCCACTATCCACCCTTTTGAACAAAATGGAGTTAGACCCACTGGACTTGCTGTAAGAATAGTTTAGCATGTTGGAAATGGGTCAATGAAATCCTTAATCCCCTTATTATTCTGGAAGGGATGACTTAAAACACTGTTAAAATAATATATTCTTTACTCTCAGCAATCCTTCTCATGGGCTTTCACTACTGTTAATGTTGCCACATGTCCTGGACAGGAGTTATTGTAATGAATGGAGCAGGAGAAGCCAGTGTGTAAAGTATCTTCTGTGGTTAAAGGAGTGGCACATTCAAGCCATCACAGCCAAACCAAACCTACCATCAATTTTTCTGGGCAGTGTTTGCTAAATGTGCTACAGGGATTTGCTTTTTAAATAATTTCTTTCCTACTCAAGGAACTGGCTCATAGCAAAACCCACGGATGATAAAGCTTTGCCCTCTCTGTACAGAAACCACCCTTCACTTGTCCTGGGAAAGTCACTGGCAGCTTTTTCATGGGTAGGAGGAGTTATTTAATAGCATAAAAGAAACACTTCATTAAAAATTAATACTTCATTAAAACATCATGAAACTTCATTTAAATCCTGGTTTGACCAGGATATTATTCTTTTATTACTTTTTTGGGGGGTAAAATAGGAAGATTCCAACTCTCTTCTTTGAAAGTATGCTATGTATGACCTACAGGAACAGTTCTTTTCTATTTTCTTTTATTTTTAAGGAGAGGGGTTTTTTAATTTTATGTTACCCAGCCCTCCAGGAGCTGTAATGTGGGTAGTTGAGGGGGACATTTCTCCTCCTCCCTCTTCTCCGGTTCAGGTGGCTGGATGTTCTCCTGATGTTGGAGATTAGTTCCAAAGCCCTCCAGGCAAGGAGGAACTTTAGTGCATCTCCCACGTCCTAAAGGGATGCTTTAATCACTGAGATATTGCATAAGGAGAGGGAGGAGGGTGCCTTTGGGAAGAAAGGACCTTTTTTATTTATTGAAAAAAGGGCAAAACCCCGCAGCAGTTTCAAGACCTCTTGACACCTTCAGAGTGATGATTCTTGCCTGAAAAGACATAAAGATTTCTTTGAGCCTTGACTATCCTTGACTTTTCACCATTTTCTACTAGCTGGCTTACGTGAGTCTTCATGTATTCCTCTCCAGATGCCCTGTTTCAGATAGGGTTGCCAGCCGAGGTGGCTGGTTGAGGCAGATCAAACTCCTCTAACACCTTCATCATAATATCCTTTTTGTTTTGTCTTGTTTTGTTTTAAACATTCTGACACTTTTTAAATGATGGACAACTCTATATAAAATACGTTACATGCTCTGCATGACTTAAACACTGGAAGCTGCAACAAGGCTGATGTCAGTATTTGCTTTTACTGCCCACTTTGTACTTATGCTCAAGGTGTTGCCTATAAGGCAGCACTTCCCCATAGCTATTGCTCCTGCAGATGCATGCTGCTCCGTAGCATGTCAAAGGTGAAATTAAAATAGTCTTTTGATGAAAAATACCTTATCGTCTGTGTGTGTGCACTGCATGTTTCAGATCTGTCCACGGAGGATGGTTCTTTTCACAGCATTTTTTCTGGACTGTTGTGCAGGACCTGTGTCAATGCCTTTAGAGAGCATTTTCAGGAAGGACCAAGCAACATCCCTTCTGTCGTGTTAGATAATATAGTTTAGTATCAACTATCCTTTAAAGCTATGATTGCACACAATGCAATATATTTATAATCTTAAGCTTTTATTATAAATTCATGTACTCAGTGAAAAAAATATAAAATTGCTGTATGTCATCCTCTAAAAGAAAACATTTCCTCTCCCAGCCCTCTCCCAGATTATTTCTCTGGGGAAATGACCACAGACAGGCACTCAGACCTTCATAGGAGTGTAATTTAACCATCTGCTCTGTAACTTGGGGAAGACGTGCTTAAGCTCAATAGGGCTCGGTGCCTAAACCCTGCCGGTAGGTAATGGCAGAAAGAAAGGAAAGCCAAATCTTTGATCTCAGTGAGGTGTTAATTTGTAAGATTTGGGGGTTGTTAGGGCCTTAGGAAGCGAGGGCCAACACATACCCAGGGTGCTTATCTGGCAGGGGATTAATGACGCATTACTATCTCCACACTCAGCCGTTTATCCGCGCGTTTGAAGACAAGCCTATGTGTCAATGAAGGCATTAGAGCGGACACCTTGAGCCCATCAGGTTTATCTGGTGGCTGCTGACAGGAACAGTAGGTGACACTGAGACAGGGAGGAAACTTCAAAGTTTTGTGGCCTGAAGTCTTGCACTGAAGACAAACAACCTTTTCTGCTGGGACTGGGACAAACAGCCGGGCGGGGAGGGCAGCTGGGAGATGAAAGGCTCCTTCCCTTGGTGTCTTGGCGGCCGTGCCACCCGAGCCAGCCTTCATTCAGTGGGGACGGCTTACTTTAATGGAAATTCATCGCGGCCTTCCTGAAAACAACGGTGTTTTAAAAGAAGGAACGAGAGGATTTGAAGTGGATGAAGACTGGAGATGTCACTTCCTGCTTGGGCAAACACAACACCCTAGCAGAGGGATGGTCACTTTGTGTTGTTGTTGGGGGATAAAATACATCATTTCTGAAGGATGGGATGCTCTCTGCAACAAAGCCATGGGGCAGGAACAAAGGAAGGGAAAGAAAAATATGAGAAGTAGAGGAAATTTGCCCAACAGTTCCCTATTTTCCAAATCTCGGTTTCTTCAATAGATGCTATTGCCTCTCCTACAAATCTCACCCCTCCTACCCCTGCAGATCTCCATGGTTATAACCACCACTACTTAACCTTGCAACTAGCTTGAAAATGCTGCTGAACATAAAAATTGTATAATAGCTTTCAAAATGTTCACTTTTAAGCAAATGACATTTTCATTTAAAAGGTAGTGAGGTATTATTTTCATGGTGAGGTAAAATGCTGGTCCTTGAGGCCACGATTAATGCTTGAATCAGCGAGCTTAACACCTTATGTTTTGTCTCCTTGATGTGATTGTAACTGATAGGCATTTAAATGAAAAAAAAGATTACATGAAAATCCTTTAAAAGTAAGTATAACTCGTATTTCACCTGTATTTGTATTGTATGCTATTGAGGACAAATACATAAGGACCAGCAGAGTTGCTCCTGGTTACACCTTTTATATCTCGGAACAATACCAGTCTGAATAAATTTCTCAATAACATCCCCAGACATGGGGCTGCTTTTAGGAAGTCACTATTGCTGATTTGACTTCTGAATTTATTTGCTCATGAAAGTACAGAGCCATGCAGTTAATCACTATGTTTGCAATTCAAAGATTTCTCCAGCTAAACCCCAAGTTTTCTCTCTTTAAGGCCAGTCATTTTATTGACTGGGAGTGGGAGAAGCAACATGATGAATGTCACGCTTTCCAGAGGTGTCAGATAAGGTGCTGTGAAGGCTGCAGAGCTGGTGGCAGGTACTACCAGTGCCTGAAGCCACCTCAACGTCAAGGTGGGTTGGAAGGAGCACCTCTGCCCTCTTCTGGGGCAGCCACAGCCTAACTGACCTCCACGAGAATTTAAAGCCCCTTGGATATACAACAGCACTTGTGATGGTTTGAGGACAGCAGCCATGAAGGTGTGTACGTTAAAGCTTGCACCTCCTGCATAAAATCTGTGCATTTAAATCTCACACAGGCTCTGGAACGTGACATGTTTATTGGAGGACTCGGGGTGAATACGGAGAAGAGGCTCACTGCAATTTGGAAGCTCCTTTAAATTAAGCCCTTGGCAATCAGTGGACACAAAACTCATCCATGTTTCAGCTCACAGTCCGGGCTTGCTTCTTTTTTTTTTTTTTCTTTTTTTTTTTTTGGCTGCCTTTAATTTGTGGCCATTCAGTAACCACCGGTTGCAGGCCTGCTGGGCTCAGCCCCCTTTACAGAAGCTGTTCTCTGCAACCACAACCATTTTAGAAAAATCAGGATGTGATGGAATATTTACTCTTTGATTGTTTAACAACATCTGAGAATTTGAGCAATTCCCGTAAGACCCCAAGGAATGCAGAGCCAGAGGAGGAAAAGCTGCGTCAGAACCAACTCCTTTTCATTTCTTTTGGACTGTGGAAACCGGAGCTGAAGAAAAGCTGGGATAACAAAGTGTATGGTGGTTTTAATTAGCTGCTAGCTGGCGCATTTCTGGAATGTGGGGGCTGATTGTATTTGTTTAATGATGAATAAATATGGAACGGTGTGGGTGGGTGTATAAGATAATACATAACACTGTAATGCGTAGGGAATATAAGGAATGTCGCTGCAATATCACAGTGTGGTCACAGTGTGCATGGAGCAACATGGCTCTGCTCTTCCCAAGGGAAAACTCTCTGCAGAGGATTTGGGGTAGGCTCTTCGGGTTTGTTTCAAATGTGCCAGGGAAGGAGTTTTTTAGAAGACAGTATTGCCCGTTGCTGTGCACTCGCAGAAGGGACATGCACAGGGCTGGATGTCACACCTGGGGCAGGACACAAGTGGTTTGCCTGGTGAGATGCTGCACAAAGCTCCTGGGATGCCACGTGGTGTTGACACCCTCTGTGTTTTCCCCTTTCTCACTGTGACACCATGCAGCTGGGAGGGCGCCTCTTCCAGGGCTGAAGCAGAAGTATTCACCAGCACTTTTACAGAAGCAGAGGACCATTGACGTGGGACAATCAGACCTCCTGGTCAAAACCAAAGAAATTAGGCAAGAGAACATCTGCCCTCCATACCCCAAACACTCACTGCTGGTCAGTACAAGGCTTTTAGTACAAAAGACCAAAAGTCATGAAAATTTGATGGTGCTTTGATCCCAAAATTAGGGTGAGCAGGATAGAATAATTGGGCTAAGCCAACAGCCTGTCTCACTGTCACTGCAGAGGAGGGCAAAACCCCAAGCAACCCAGCTAAGATGCAAATGATGGGAAAAATGGTCTCTGCAGACAGCGGTAAACATCTGGGATTAATAGTGTGTGCACGCATACATTTACACATATATATATATGGTGTAATAAACAATAACCAAATTTCTTTGGACTATACTGGGGAATATCACAAGCCACACACACCAAGGGATAAGCTTTAACATCAATCTGTCAACTCATATCAAGCACAGGTTGGGAACAGGTTACATTCCTTGCCCCCAGAGCTATTGTAGAAGACCACCATGAAGATTTCATAATTGCTTCGTTTAATGGATTTTTACAGCTGTGATTGTTCTGTAGTGTATTTCTAGGTTATGTTGGTAACAGTAGCTGCTTTCTGTACGATTGCACTTCATTTAATATGCAACTTTGTCAATAGGAGAATACACCTGAGATTGAATCCTGCACCCGGGGATTTCAGCAGGAGCAGCAGTTGGCACTTTGCAGGTTGTGCTGTCATCTCTGTCCCATTGCTTTTGCATTGATAAGCCTGTCTGAATCATCTGGAAACCCATCAGATGCATCAGTAGGGAGGTATGATTTTGCATGCCCTGCTTGCACACCATCTCTGAAGTATCCCTGGTACAATATAAAACTCTGAAGCATACATCCACGAAAGCGAGTCATGAAAATACTCTGGAAAATGTTATGTTGAAACTAACATGCAAAAGCACTTTAAACTCTCATTAAAAAGACACAGAGGTGTGCCAGATTTAAGGCAGGTTTCTAAAATGATACGATATCCTTTTACTCTCAGGAGGACACAGCTATAGTTTGCATAAAATAGATTAGACCTAAAATCTTGACCTCCCTTTTCCCATCCCAGCCTATTGTATCATGAAACCCATGGCAAAGCCCATCTCAGTGCATTCGAGCAGAGTGTGCTCAAGCAGAGAAACTGCTGCTCGTGTGAACAGGAATGGTACACGCTCCCTGCTAGTGCTTGCTGCTGTCATCAGCACGTACAATTGTAGACTGGAACATTAGACAGGCTCTGTAAGCTGCAAACCACCACCATGTCTCAGACTTGCAGTGAGGTAACCCCACAGATTTCAGTCACCATTGCAGCTTGAGAAGGTCGAAGAAGCTGAAGGTCCCATTTTGCTTGAAGATGCAGCAAGTGGCCTAGTACCTTCAGCATCATTTCCCTCTCTTGCCATATCACTTTTAAATTATATAAAGAAACTCCCAGCTTGCAGCCTCTGCCGTGGTGAGCTGGTCCTTTATTATCCTTTTCCTTTCTGGCACAGCAACCAAGAACAAGACAGAGTCGAGTCCACCGTTATCGGCCTCTCTGGAAACTAGAGCATCTGGTGTTGCATCTTGTGGCATCCTTTCAAAAGATCAGCCAGGCAGCTGCTGAGCACATGTGCGAAGGGAAAGCACTGCCTGTTAGCTAAAGTGACTCTATAATAAGAGCATTCACTCTCCACAGCACCATCGTTGCTGGAGGTGGTTTCCTGGACTCTCTGAGTTCTGCGATTTCAGTGCAATATAAACCAGCTCCCACACCAATAGTGAGCATCAGATTTAGAAAGTCACTGAAAGATGGAGATGGTGACATTTGTGGGTTGTGCTCTGAAGTGTTCAAGCATCACTTGTTGCATTGACGGCCCATAGGTATCCGTTTTTGGGTAAAGCAGCAGGAAGAATATGGCAGAGATTCGTTTTGGCACTGCCTTTATAAAAATGATGTCTTGAAAGCTCCTGAGTTGCACTAATGTTGGGGGAAAATTGTTACTTGGAGGGTGTGGGTGATACCTGTCATGGTGAGTCCCCATAGGAGCATGCTGGGAAGCACCACACCATGGGCATCGCCTCCTGCCATACACAGGACAAGGACCATCCCCATTCCCCTCACCAGGCCCAGTGCTGGATGCTGGTTAGATGTCTCCAAAACGTCAGGATTGAGCCATCGTAGCAGAGGTGCCACCCTGAGCCTCCTAGGAAAAGGGTTAACAGCTTCTAACATTAGGCAGCAAGTTGGGAGATTTGGTTTAGTGAAGCCCCCATTTGCTGGGTGGGCATGATAGCTTTATCCACTCACTCCCTGCATTTTCTCCTTATGGCCTGGGACACTTTTTTGGCACATGAATATCTAGTTTTTGTCCCAGAGAAAGGTCAAGATCTTCTTGGAGATTAAATTGTGATGCTGTGTAAAAATTATCTCCTCCTATCACTACTGCGGGGGGCTGATTTAGAGAAGGAGGGGGAGATCATCCCTCCTGGAAAGAGTCCAGAGCATCAGAGGTCCGTTACATCCTCTACCCACTCCCTCCCACACCTCTGGATGGGGCCAAGATGGGTGCACACCTCACCCTCGTATTTTTTTTCTGTGAGTGGGCTGATGTTGAGACACACACTATCGCAAACACAGAGCTGTTTCATTCAGGGGGAAATCTAAATAATACAGTTGTGGAAGCTAAGTTAGGTACTAAAGTGCAAGTGGTTAGGTACCAAATAACCTGAACGTGCAGCAAGATTTTTGTTGTACAAGGGCAGAATACATCCGTAATAATCCCAGGCTCAGCTACCCAGCTGACAGGTCTAAATTCAGTTCCTTTTCCCGGAGAAGGGCTGGTGTGGGGAAGGCTGGTGGTAAAGCAAGGTGTGCTTCAGGGAGATGCTTATATTTGCTGAGAGCTATTGCTGTGGGAACATCTCAGTGTGCCTTTTGATCCCTTTCCTCAGTCACTTTTCCCTATGGCCTGCTTCCCCTATTCCCCAATCCTGGAAGAACCAAGCACACCCGGCGCGTACAGCAGCTGGGCGGGAGGTGAAGCTGCAGGAGCAAAACAGCTGCCTGTGAGGAGAAGACCTTCCCTGCTTTCTCTCCCACACATGTCCACATGCATTGGTTGCTTAGAGTACTTTATATCCAACTTCCAGCTCTGTAGAAAGGAGGGATGGCCCAGCTTTCTCTGTGGTGATGGAGATCTCCATCCTGCAAAGGGTTAGATGGGGGCAAAACTGTGTTTTCCCCAGGGGCAGCAGTGCAATTTGCAGAACACAGTTAAGTGTGTGCTTCGGCAGCTGCAGGATGTGGGGTTTGCATTGCCAAAAGAAAAAAAAAAATAGGAAGAGAGAAAGCCTGAAGTCTGCTCTCACTTTCGCTGGTTTAATTCGAACGACACTAATTTTGGCAACACCAGCCTTGCTTTGCACAGCTTATTCCTCGACAGCCCAGTATCTCACTGATGGGCAGACAACACACGGTCCTCCTGTCCTTTTGGCTTTCTTTGGTAAGGGAAAAATGCTACCAGTTTGCAAATGCTTAGCACCCCGACCCAACGGAGTTTAGGATAAGTGCTAGAACTAATGTAAACAGAGAATTACACTATTACAGCTGCATGTGGTGTTATAATTACACAAAAATGCAGCTCAGCCGCTGGTGCATCATATGCGCCACACTGTCGCCAAATTTGCAGATGTTCAGTCTTACTTTTATTAAGCATGACAATGCCCAGCAGGATCTATTTTCTCTGATTATACTCAAATGGAGAGGAATATTAAAAGGCAGGATAATTAAAAATATATGCCTAAACAAAGGATGTGTCTACAATTCTTTTTCCTAGTGCTTTGAAATAGTTCAAATTTCTCGGCTGGCTCGTGTATACAGGGAACCAAAAGGATGTCTTAAATTCAGACATATGTCTTCATTCTGTTTAATGTGCCAGAACAAAAACATAGCTTGAGACCACCATGAATTGATTTTTAAGCGACGGCTCCTCGTTCCACTCTGCCAGACTCCAGGGCAGATTTTGCAGCTAGGATATAATAGTTTCCTACATGAAAAAAAAAAAAAAAGATAGGGCCTATCTGCTGAATTTTATGGTGGGGATGTTGCATGGGGAGTGTGACCTCAGTTCAGGTATTAACTCTGTATTATTAAGCATTATTTTTTAAAACAGACGCTCAGAGGAGCACGTGTGCAGGGATGCTTTGCAGAAAGTCTTTGCAAGCAGCATTTCATTAAATTGTCTCCGACACTTATAGCAGGCCCTGAAATAATCATCATGCTTTGATATTTTCAGAGGATGAGGATTTGAGTAAAGCAAACAATCTGATACAGAGGAGAGCCAGCCAGTCGGTCTCAGGCCAGGGAATGGGAAAAGTAAAGGCAGTAATGTAGCATAGCTGGGAGATGGAGAATTCAGAGGGAATTTAGGGGAAATCAGAAGCTGAAGGGAAACTCAGGCTGGGAAATATGTATTATGTGAGTGACAAAAAGAAGGGCACAAGTTAAACTTTCTAAATGTGCATACTTCAGGATGCAGTAAAGAGAGGTGCAGAGAGTGAAGGGGCTGGGAGCAACCCAGTGGTGGGCAGGAGAGGTGTTGTGGGGCAGTGGCACGGATGTCTGGAAGGACGAGGATGAGGAGCCAGAGGATGGGATTTCAGTTAGCTGTGGCTCAGTGGGTAGTGCTGGATGCTGCCTGCTGAGGGAAAGGCAAGGCTCTGACTTGTATGAATCCACCTTCACCCCGAGAATCAGCCACCCCAAACCAAAACCAAACCAAAGAATTCAACCTCTGCTCTATCTATAGGCATTCTCCAATGTCTTGTCACCTAAAGGAAGTTGTGACTCGTAATCAGCTTGAGGGGTTTGGGGCAAGGAGGGAAAAAGTTTTGCCAAAATGAAGGGAAAAAAGAAACCTAATCCCGAACCCATCATAACTTCCCTTGATTCTTCCTAGCCTTTTTGGGCTGCAGGTGCCTGGCAGCATCCTGAAGGTCAGGATGGAAAGGGAAAGGTAGAGTCAAGCTGGCTGAGGGGAGGGCTCAGTCATCATTCACTGGGCTCTGGGACATACAGGATGGTTAGCACTGAAGATATGGGAACTGTGATTTCTTCCCTCAGGAGCAGCATCCCTGCAGCTCTGCAAAACTGGCTTAAGATTTCCAAACCCTTCAAGTTTCAAGTTTCAGGCTCTTTTTTTAAGAAAGCTTGAGTGGATAAGTCCACATGTTCCCAGGTGCCTCCACCTCAGGGTGCAGCACCTGCTGTAAAAAGCAATCAAAAAAATTAAAGCCAGCTTGAAAATGGGTCTCAGTGGATAAAGCTGAACCCCAAACACTGATATTGAAAATCCCCAGCCTCCTGCCTTATCTAAGGGGATCTAAATGCTGCAAGCACCTTAAATGTGATCTTAAATCTCCCCCAGACACCCTGGTCTTAGGACAGGGTATTTCATCCAGAGACTGTTTGGTGGCAGACTTGCCAGCATCCCTCAGGGCAGGAGCCGGGATGCTCCTCTCCCTGCAGAGGTATCCCAAAATAACCATATTTAGCAACACAGTCACTATCCTATCAGGTCTTGTCTGCAAAATAGGTTTTATCTGGTGACAGCACAGAGCAGTTTCCTATGGGGGGTAAAATTTCAGTCTGTGGTCCTCAGGCTTGACAATGGAGGCCTCAAATACTGGTTTTGTCTTTTAGAGGTGCCTGGTGCTGTTGTCCCTGGAGGACACCAGTGCTTGTGGACCATGTTTCATTACTGTGATTTAATCTGGAGTAGTGCAGCAGCTTTCCACAGTCACCTCATATTAATAGAGTTACCTGATCCTGTGGCAAGCCCTGTGTTAATCTCAGTTTGTGGTTTCCATTTTAATAGAGTTCTACAAGCACTCCATCAGTGATGCTCAGTTTAATGACTTTATGCTGGCTGGGATGTCCACACCCCTTCAGACTCTTTGGGCTTTAGATGCCCAGAACCAGATTTATACATGTCATCCACTATTTGTTTTCTCACTTCTTCCCATATAGAAATAGCTAATGCTCAGCACTGCCAATGCTTTGCGGGAAGACTGTGGACTATGCAACCACAGGATCCAGTGAAAGCATCAGGGGAGGCCTGGGGAAGCTGCGAGGCTGCCCTGGCTCCCTGGAGGAGAGGAAAGGCAGTCTGATATCCAGCAGCAACAGCTGGAACTGCTCTTGCCTCTGCGATGGCAGAGCTGTGTAGGATGCAGAGGGCTCCCCCCACTCGAGGAACAAAGGAAGCAAGGAGAACAACAGTGAGCAAAAAATAGGTTATGCCAGGAGGAAGTCTGGATTAAGCAGCCAGATTTCCTCTACATAAATCTCACTGTGAAATGACTCATTAAAACACAAGCTCTTTCCCCTCACTTCCAAACACATCTCACTCAGAACAGGTCCCTGTGACCGTAATGAGCTTCTCCAAAACATTTGAAGGTTCTTCTGGACAGAGCTGCTGGGGTCTGGGGAAGCATCCCTGCCCCCACCCTCCCCTGGCTGCCCGGTGGGCTTGCCCAGCTTTACCTGGTGGTCAAGCCTTGGGACTGAAGTGGTGGGTCCACGTTCTCAATTCACAAGTGGTCCTCGACCTTCTGGGACACCTCAGGCAGGACTGATCCCTTGAAGGACCAGGCAAGCATGTAGCACCATTTGCAAAGCTGTAAGACCTTGTCTGGTTCCTGCTCCTCAATTTTCAGATCTCCTTTTAGGACCTTTGACAGCTCATTACCAAGGTTTAGGGGGGTTGTTCCCCCCTGCCTCCCCTTGTGCTTCTTGCAACCAGTCTGGAAATAAATTGGGTAAGAAAGTTAGGTTCACTGCAATGCCAAAGTGAAGCAAAGTCATCTCTTGGGGCTTTGCAGAGTACACTTCTTGCAGGGTCATCCTCCTGCCTCCATTCTTTCAGGATCCAGCTATTATCAGGGACCAATAACTATCTTGTCAGACATACATAACTTATATATGGATTTCCTATACTTTTTTAAGATCATTTCTGTTTGTACATACTCAATATATAAGATCAAGAAGAGAAAAAAAAAACAAAAACACACAAACCAAACCAAACACAGCTCTTCATGCTTTGTTTTCTCCTACAATCGCTAAGTGTTAAACCAACATCTGGATGCTCTATAAATGTGTTATTTAAGGAGAGAGAGTTCCCCAGAAGTGTTTATTTGCAACGTCTTCGTCCCTGTGGCAGAGTGGCTTTTTGACGTGAGGCTCATTGGCAGCTCATTGCATTGAAGCGACTCTTTTGTAGTCTCGGTGTCTGTACAATTGCCAGAGCCAGAAGATTACCACATTAAAAATACACGTCAGTCTCATTAAGGAGCAGTGTCTAGCAACATCCGGTGGGGAGCTCACTGGTGGAAGCCTTGATTTAAAGGCAGGATTCACTCACTCAGACAGGAAAGGAGCTTGTGGGATCACTAGCACAGCTATGCCTCTCCCTTTTTTTTCCACAGCCAGTATGGGTTTGCTCAGTGAGGAGGGAGGGATACTTTTACTCTGTCACTTGCTCTGGTCCTTGAACTCTAACACAAGTCACTCAGCACAGACGCCCTTCTCCTGCGAGGTGATGGGGCGAAATGCTGTGGCTGCTTCAAAAGCAGCCAGCATGCTGCAGGTTTTGGCTTCAGTGCCTTTGTCACATTGAAAAAGTAACCCCGATGGCATCTCTTTGGGGAGAGATGAGGAGCTGGGTACCACCATGCCACATTCAGAACACTGAAGGAGGTGGGTGTGGGCTGAGGAGGTGTAGGGCATGGCCCTGCAGGAGGGATGAAGGCAGGTTTTAGCTGCTTATGTCCAGTAAAAAGATCTGGAAAAATCTGTGGAGTAGCTCTGGTTGGTGCCTAGTACTCGTCAGACGCCTCCTGGCGTGAACATCTGTTCTCATGGCAGCCCTGAACGGTCTTGAAGAACCTCCAAGCCTAAGGCTGAGCAATAGACTCCAGATGAGACATTATATAAATTGTGGTCAAATGGCACAAAAGAGGACCCTGTCCTTCCACATCTTCTGCTTCACCATCTTAAGGAGGAGGAGAAGAGCAGTGGCATGCTCCACAAACCTGGGACGTGGCGTTGGGGTGTGTAACCTGCCACGAACATGGCCAGAATTTAGAGATGAAGCATCAGTGACTTACAAGGCAGTAATTCTCGTGGACATCATTTTAAAAAAGTTAAAAAATAATGTAGAAGCATTCCACTTTTCCTGGTGAGTTGGAGCAACATTGGGCTTCAAGGAATGGCAGGACAGACTGCTGGGGAAAAAGGAAACGAGTTACATGGTAGAAACCAAACGCAATCACATTGCTGTGAACGTGATTCCAGATTGAATTTTACATGTAACTTGAAATATATGGTTATATTTTCTAATGTGGAGCTTAAAACTAATTGAAAACATGTCAGCTTCATTAAACTGAAGCTGGGTGGCAAGGGAAAATATGACACGCTGGATAGAAACACTGCTGTTAAATGCGGCTGTTTGTAGGAGATTAGGTGCTGCCGTCCTCGGTCAGCGATATTTTGATGAAAACCCTACGGGGGAAGGAAGCAAAGCCATTAGCAAACTGCAAACCTTAATAAAAGAGTTTTAAAATAAGCTCAAGTGTCCCATTTCCCACAGCCCTTGGATGTTGTGTGCCAGGACAGGGCGAGAGCCACTCCAAGCTTTTTGTGTTGCAGGAAGCTCTGCTCTCTGCCGCTCTTTGCCATCGATACAACAGAAGGAAACAGCTCGTCAGTCCGCTCTGGCTTTTCAGGAAAACGTGCCATTTGTACAATAGGCGTGTTTTGTCCTGTAAATAATAATAATCATAAAAAATAAACTTTCCTTAATTAGCCTTAGGCCAAGGGAAGAAGTTGTACAGCATCAAGGCTCATGCAAAGCATGCTTTTAATTATCATCTCCCTTGTAGACCATCTCCATGTTCTGATGAGAAATTAAGAAAGGAAGGAATTTTGTGCAATTGGATTTTGTTTGCTTTATTTTTTTTTTTCACCAACATATGGGAAATCACATCATTTTGCAATACCACTATCATGTATTATAAAGTAGGCTAGCTACAACCAGATGTGTTGCAGCAAAAAGATTTCTGTCATTTGCTCTTCTCTCTTGGCATTGACTCTAGAGGGAACCTGACAAAGACAGCCTCACGGAGTGAATGCCAGCCTTTCTGAGTACCCATCACTCTCTCCTGACAAACCCCCTTCATAACGCAACTTTCCCACAGGCTTTCAAGTGTATTCGGTATGAACACACTCACCATGTCTTTTGTTAGCTATGCTGGATGTAACGTCCAAACTGAAGAGGTTTTATATAAAAAATATTTGAGTATTTGAGAACAAATGTACTCTATCTCAGAGCTCAGGATGCAAAGCTTTGCTTCATTTTCTTCTTTTCTATTCCTAGTAGTGTCTTTGGAAAACATTTGCCTGTAAGAAGGTCATAGTAGGGTGGCAACAGATGTAGTTCCAACTTTGGTGTCACTCTTCACAGGTTTAATATCATTTTAACAGGGTTAAATCTGTGCCGTTCTCACAGGAGCAAAATTATGTCCTTTCCACTGAGAAAGCTGGAAGCAAGCTGAAAGCTTCCTATTTGATGAACATCTTTCTTCTGTTTTGAGACTTAAGTAAAAACAAGTGAGAATTAATAATATGCTTCTGCTTCTCCACATTTTTGTTGTTTTTAAATGCAACACCTTGCAAGTTGTGTTTCTGCAATTCTGAAAAGCAAGCCCTCAGCAAAATTTACCAAAAGTGTATTTTTTTTTTAATGGAGTACATTATTTTCCTTCAGTATTTCTAACCATCTCTAACAATCTGATTTAAGTACAGGAAGGAGAACTTCATTCTCCTAATGACTTACCACTAAAATGTTTGTAGCATAGTTAGCTATCCCAAACCCCCTGGATATCCTGGCATTTATTAAAACTGCATCCAGCTGGAGATGGAAAATCAGTTTGCTCTCCACCTCTCCTGCAAAGTCATCTGATAAATTTTCTGATGTGCTCCCCAGTTTGCTTTCCTACACAACATTTCAACAGGATAGTATATGTATGTCAAAACTGCAGTAAGTTACTTGGAAAAAAAAAAAATGCTTTCTCTTACTCTAGGTGTGATACCTCTATTTAATTCCCAAAAGCGGCATGTTTCTTTTTTCTCCTTGAAACGGAGATAAAAAAAAAAAAATCAACTTGGGCAACTGCTTTGCCTTTATTACTGGTGATAAAAGAAGTCTATGAGACCGTAACTGTGGAGTATTTATTTCACTGCTACAAGAAATAACTTACCAAAAAATGGAGTCACATATATTAAATTCCTCCTGTGCTCATTCACATTGGTGGTTATATCACACTTATTTTCCCTCTGCCACAGAGGCATCATTCAACAAAGATGTGAGCCATCATTCTGCCAATTTACTCCCCAAACTGGCAAGTTACACTAATTCATTGGGTTTTGCACTCAGAAGGAGAAAACTGGAGGGATAGAAGAAAAGTCATCCAGGTGGTCTCTGATCCTCTGTCCTTCAGTGCTGTGGCGTTGTCTGAACAGTCCCACGTCTTCCTATGAAGATTCTTTCTCCTACACTCATTCTATATACCATTTTAGATTATTGGCATAAGGATAAACATGGCCGGGGTTTCAAGTGCTGGGATTTTTCAGCTCAGCAATCAAATAGCTTAAGTGGGGACAACAAAATTCAACTACAGGTAACAGCTTGAAAACACACAATTTGTGATAGGGGACAAAACACACAATGCTGGGTTTTTTTTCCTCTGTCTTATTTTCCCTTATCTATCATGATTAAAATATTATTTAAGTATACATTTTCTTAATGTTAACACTGGAACAAATTTTTAAGCATCCATGGTCTACCACACTTTGGAAAGAATTTGAAAACAGCTTTTTGGTAAAATTACATTTGTATGCACGAGTGGTTTAAGAATCTATGGGAAGACTGCCTCAGTCCTTGCACCTCTTCAGGGCACCATTCCTTGAATTTTATGGCTGTGCTGCAGCAATTTATTTATTCTATCGTATCTTTGACCACGTTTTAAATGATGAACGCAAATTATCTGCTGCCATACTCTCAGATCTCTTCTACCTGCACTTCTCTGCTGGCAACAAGCTTGGTGTCTTGTCTGGTGAATGTGTAGTGACATTGTGAGGACATTAAAAACACCACGTTTAAATAGCAAGTCCTGGGCTAGACTTCACAGTGACAGTCAACATGTTTTGAAACAACCCAAAAGCAACCTGTCATTTCTTCCAAACTACCCCTTTGAGCCATGTAAGACCTGTAGGGAAATTGGTCTGTTGATCAACAAATATTTCCAGTCCTTTTTGATATTCCTCCAGTGAAGTAAAGGGAGAAATAAAGTCTCTGTTGACTTCCACCAATAAATCCACAGAATATCAAAAAACATCTCATTGTCCTACGTAAAAAGCAAGAAAGCCTACAGGCAGAATGCAAAAAGAGGGTACACCACATGCAGCCTGCAGTTGTGCCTACGACAGCATGCAGAGGTTGTGCCTGCAGAACAGCCCCAGTGCACCAAGCTGTGATGCTCCCACGGGAATGTTATTTTACTTTCTCTTACATCGAGTGTGACTGTACTGTTGTCAAAGACGGGAGGCAGTACCTTTATTATTATTATACCTATTTGCAGTGTCTTTAGTATTCTATCAGCTTGCTGGATTTTACAGATGTACTGCTAAGGCTGTCATTTCCTTAAGCCTGAGCCAGCAGTTTTATAGAACTAAACTTAAAGTTCCGAAGGGGCTTCTAGGATTTTCATGCTTCCAGAGCCTGCAAATGCAGCCAAATCTCTGTCAACAAGCCGACGCTCAAACAACATTTCTTCTGGATTTTTTTTCTTGAAACTTCATAGCTAATGGAGGATGTCAAAAGTTCCCACTGATTATATCTCTTGTATGTTCAGTAAATATTCATCTTTCTAACACCCTCCCCGGATCTTGGGCTTATGCTGCACCATTCAGTGATCCCCTTCACACGGTCCTGGAGCAGAGGTGGCAAACTTTGTGGTGTTTGAGGTTTTGTGAATTTGGCAAAGTCTGTTTCAGGTTCACAGAGTTTGCTTGCTAATTTAGAGTAGAAAAGTGTATTTCAGCACCATTTCAAATCACATTGTTTTCATCCAAGGTACACCGTTTACAAAAAAACAAACATATTTTTCTACCTTGGGGTGAGAGAACACCTCTCAAAGTGCACAGCAGCACAAATAGGTGCTCTATTTATTGACTTCTGTATATATAGTCCCCCCACACACTTTCTAAAGTGCATGTTTTTCACTTCACCCGCTCTCTAGGGTTTTTTCCTTCACTCCCCCTCCCCC